>NC_087215.1:37864601-38019601 GCF_015104395.2 Macrobrachium nipponense
TTTAAAAGAATATAATACCAAACCTTTCTAAAACATTTTAGTCTAACAGGCCATTTGCTTGTGATGCTGTTGATCGGGTTAACATTTTGGCAGATATTCTGTATATTGTACTAATGTACTATATCATCTATACCACAGTCGTTAAAGGGAAAACCTATGAAAGAGTTTCATAATATATTTATTCTCGAGTTAGCATTTTTGGACTGTGCTGTAGATGTGACTTAAGTGAGTCAAAATACTTGTGACTGGAATTTATTTAATTATGCTTCGTATACTGAGAAGAGTTAATCATGACTCATACTTTCAGATCTCAGTATCACTATTGTTTTCATGTTTACACCAAGTCTGGTCTATAGATATGTGTATCGGGTTGCCTGTGCAGTGGCTTTTCATTAAGAAAAAACTAATGTATCTTTAAGAAGAAAGATAATAAACGTGGGCTCTGTTTTAGTGGATAGTGCATACTAAATGTACTTTGCCCTTTCAGTGGTTATTGATTTATACGTGGTATTCATGATCGTATATACAGTCCCTCCTCTCTCTCTCTCTCTCTCTCTCTCTCTCTCTCTCTCTTTCTCTCTCTCTCTCTCTCATGTATGTAGTGCGCATAATATATATATATATATATATATATATATATATATATATATATATATATATATATATATATATATATATATATATATAAAACCAGGGGTTGAATGAAGAAAACATTTTATTTGCGACTAGTTTTTTCGGAAATTTTACTTTCTCCGTTCATCGGGGGGCAATCAATAATTGAATATTAGTTAGAAGAAAAATGAATGACGTAATATAAGTTACATTAAAATTGATACAGCTTTGTTAATTTTAATTTAACTTATAGTAATTTTGTAATTATATCTTATTTTGCTTTGTTTTAATGTAATTTGATTACGACATTGATTTTAAGTGTAACTAATATTTCATTATAGATTGCCCGATGACGGATTAAAGCAAATAATGATGCTCTTCATTGAAGCCCTGGTTTTAATTTATTATTCGTCTCCGATTTCCACGGAACTCTTCTATTGCTGATATATATATATATATATATATATATATATATATATATATATATATATATATATATATATATATATATATTATATATATATATATATATATATATATATATTTAATATAACATATATATATATATATATATATATATGTAGTGGTGTGATACACACACACACACACACACACACACACACGTATGTATGCATGTATATACATGTTGTATATATGCAGTGTGTGGATGCATGTAAATGACTTCTTAGGCTCCCGATTACATATTCCGTATTTTAGAAATATTTTCCTCAACGAAATCATTGCTTTTGAGACTAGGTGGGAAATAGGAATTTCTCAGTATCCTTTTTAAATTTTCAAGATTTTCTGTGGAAAATGTACCCAGAAAATAAATGGAAATAGTAAAGTCAGAATTTCTTCACGTGTATGTTTGACATAATTTATGCGAACGCATACAGGAAAAGAACACACACATACACACACACACACACAACGTATATTTTTTCATAAGTTATTTTCCCCCTTGCAAGGGGGCCAGAAATGTGTAGCTTACTGGTGTCTTACCATGTCTTTATATATATATATATATATATATATATATATATATATATATATATATGTGTGTGTTATTAATATATATACATGCTAAGAAATCACAAAAGTAAGCACGTGATTTTGTTTATTAGCTGAAGCCACTGGGAAAATTTAAAATAGAAAAGACAGAGTGCCAAGTACTTTCGTGTGTTTAACACATCTTCGGGGCAGAACATCAATAAGAAATACTAATGTTAAAACTCACAAGTAATACATAAAAAGTAACTTGACTAGTACAACAAATTAAAGGATAATGTTAAAACTTTTCAGTATTTTTATATATATATATAGCTATATATATATATATATATATAAATGCATGTATGTGTTTTTATAATATTATATTGGTGTGCTCCTCTGAATGTTTATTGATTCGATAGAGATTAGCGTAGAACGCCAGAGGAGCGAGCAATTGCTGTCTGCGCTAATGACTGTAAAGACTCGTCAAAAGGAGCGCTATTTGACCCTTGATATTATCTCCTTGTAGGAAAAGTTTTCGGCCGAGACTGGCGATGTCCTCTGAACTAAGTAACTGAGTGGAATCGAGTGAGCGACCTTTCGTCTTCCTTGCAGCAAAGGGTCTCTCTGTCCCTTCTCGGCAGCCGTTCTTCATACGTCCTTCATTAGGGCAAGAAGATTACAGTTCCATCATCCGGCATATATTCTTATCTCGGAGGAAACCTTCACGTGTACGCATTGCAGTAGACCAAGACAAAAATCAATTCTTAGTTTCCCTCTTCCTCTTCTTATGGGCAGATTGGTGTAGGTGAAGCTATTTAGGTGTCGTGGCGTTTTCTCTTCTCATTCAACTGTATAATTGTACTTAATTTAATCTGTTGAATATACCTGTGTTCATAGTCTATGGATAATGGTGTTCATGATACTACTTTTAGAGTAAGTGCTAAGATACGAAACTTAAATTATGCGAAAATAATAATAGTTGAAGTAACACAAGGCGTTGGGATGATACTTTGCGTCAGTACAGTAAAGCACGTTGTTGTCAGCCCTTCCATTCGCGCGCGCAGGCACGAGAGAGAGAGAGAGAGAGAGAGAGAGAGAGAGAGAGAGAGAGAGAGAGAGCGGGCGAGTTTATGATACCTGGGGACCTATCACACCATTTAAACCTACGGGAAAACGATGATACATTTCGGAATAAATCTCAGTCGCAGCCACACGTGCCCTTGCCAGATTTTCTTCGAGTGGTTTTTTCTCTGTTTTGTAGCTAATTGTTGTTTTAACGCCAGCGGTTTTATTTACTTGTGCGAATGAGAGATGAAGATCGTAGTAGTACCTGTGTGATGAAAAGGCAGCATCTCGTGTAACGAGAAAGAAAGAGAGAGACAAGTGTAGAAGTGTGTGTTCGGATGGCGGGGGAAGGGTGGGTGGTCACGGGATGAGGGGAGGGGATGCCCCGGCAGAGTAGTGGCAGACGGGGGGATAAATGCGCCAAGTGGGAACCCAAGCGTGCGCGGGCCGGGTTAGGGGCCCGTAGCGATTCGTGGCCCCCCCACCCCAAGTCATTGGCTCGGTAGCCGTGGAGCTGGAAGGAAGGGTCTGTCGCAACGCTCTTCCACACTCGACGCACGTGATGTCCTCCTTCCACCTCCCCCCTTACACTCACACCTGGAATTTAATTGATACCTGCCGTTAAGTAGGTGTCAAGTCATAGCGACAGTGACCTGTGTTGGCCCCTTGCTCAGAGAATTAACATGCAGGTAACGAGGAGCCTCATCGTCATTTGAACTGACTATAATATCCGAGAGAAAGAAAGAGGTGTATACACAGCTGGCTGGGCGGATTTTCCCATCTCAAGGATTTTAGTATAAAACTAGTCGGCGATCTCTGTCTCTCTCTCCCTCCCCCTCCCTCCCTTCTCGTCTCTCGTCGTGCTGTGGAAAGGAAAAGAAAGAGAGAAATGTGTTATTGGTGTCGGTGATGTGGATTATAAGGTGGTGATATCAGTTGACGGTGTTGTGAATGAAATAGTTGTGCTCACACAAGAACTGATCAGATCAAATGTGCTAAAACAGTCGATTGTTGAAAAAGTGGTCGAAAGAGATTGGTCTGGAATTACCAGGCACGCACCAATTGATAATAATATAACCATTTTGTAAAACGGCAGTATTGATTATTCAAAGCAGAGAGAGAAACTACACGACGAGACTTCCAACGAGCAAAATAAGTTTTAGTTTCACAATCTGATCAAAAGATATATCGGAGTTTCAGTTGGTATTAATAATCGTATAAAACGTTGTTAAGTATAGCGAGTGACAATGTCTGCGATGTCGCAAATTATGGATGCAACTTATTGCATTGGCGGAGACATGGATTTCGGACGCATGTTCGACCAGTATTTGCACAAGGTAAGGAAGGAAGCGGTTGGTTTTGTAGCGCTAAGTTTAAACGGATTGGCTTTAGGTTCAAGAGACGAGTTCAAATGTCGCCGTACATTTACGCATCTGTGGAAGTGGCGTCGGTAAAATATTTGTCGGATATTTTAGTCAAGTTATTGGCCACCGTTATGAGACTGATGCCCTAGACTGTTATGAGCAAATTGAAGTTTCATTTCAGTCACGTAGCACTTTTAGATATGGCAGTAAATCCGTTCCGGTGAGACTTTTTTTTTTCCGGTGATTTTATGTCATCAACTGAAGTGAGATTGAAAGACCAAAAGATTGAAGCAGGTGAAATATAACGGTCGTGGCGAAATCCGCGAGTGAAATAACCCTCGAAATATTCTAGCCACCACCCCATGTAGGTGAAACCTACACGAACGTTAAGCCTACTTCCAAAATTCAAACGCATATAACCCTTTTCGCAGCCTGCTGGGACTATCTAGGCTTGATCTCGCCCTCACGTGTTCCAAAGGCTCTCCTTGTCGCCCTTTCCTTACTCTTGTATGAATATAAGGTACTATTTCGTTGATCACAGAAGACACTTGTTGGCAAGCTGTAAAACTTTTCCCCGTAAGCTTTACCGCAAGCGGATAATCTTAGAATATGACAAACGTGACCAGGTTCTCTTCCAGGCTTTGTCAGTTTAAACGCACGCGGTCTTAAAATGTGGTATTTGAAGGAAATTTTGAATTTTTTTATAAGTATGCATTGTATGATGAAGTGGTACAAATACCGTAACAAAGTTTAAGATGTCCGCCTTGCGTCGTACGCTGGAAGCCGCAATTTATAAAGATATGAATAATAACATTAGATTAAAACCTTAGAGTGCGATGTGTTTCATAGGCCTAACAATATCTAAAGTGAAATTGCTACGTCCCGCCCATGATATTGGGGCGGAGGATGAGAGGACTTAAGATTCTAATAGGGAGAAATTGGGGGGATAGGAAAGAAGATGGGGTTGGCACCCCATTGGCTGAGAGATCGTCATAACCCTCCTTAACCCCCCAACTCTAGTATTCCAAAACCCCCTCCTTCCCCTCCTTTCAGCTTTTTTCCGCTACCGCCTATCGCCCGTAGGATAGGCCTATACAATGATCTCTGACAGCCCTTGCAATAACTGCCAAGGATATGAATGATAGCCTTTTAGGGAGCTCTTGACATGGGCTTTGAGATTTCCTCTTCACGCAGTACTTAAGCTCCTCTCTCTCTCTCTCTCTCTCTCTCTCTGTGTGTATATATATATATATATATATATATATATATGTATATATATATATATATATATATATAGTATATATATATATATATGTATAGTCTGACTAGAAATATGCGCACTACATATTCACTCTGAAGTGTTCCTTTACGAAATCGAAGGAAGAACAAATATTGAAGTGCAATTCATTTGTTTTAATACTTGCTTGCAAGCAGACAGACAGAGGGAGGAGCCTCTGTCGGATACGCTGAATTTGACGCATGGTTACCATAAAACATTGGCCACATTCAGTCTTTCACACATTTTGCTTAATTGATATGTCAAGTCCTTGAGACCACACCAGGCCCAACTCGCTCTCTTGAAGGTGTCCGGGGAGAGTATATAGATTAGACCCGAAGAGGACGACGACGTTCAACTCGGCAACAAGTGTAAGAGGCGCTGGCAGGCCACCAGAAAAAGAAGGGAAAAAGCGAGATTCATGTATGCCCAGGCAGAGAGATTTCTCTCTTGGATACGTGTTGCTTTACGCACATAAACACACAAGTGCTGGATGACGTCGATACGTTAAACGTGTTACAAATGTTTTACCGATGATGGGATTGTTGACGGAAACTCGAGATTTGTCGGTATGTAAGTCTTCTTGTGGTTTAAGATCCTCACGATTACTTCTGTTATTGTCGTTGAGTTTGAAGTTTCACTGGACATTGGCGCAGTACTTGATTGAGACCTCTTTCTTTTTTCCGGCGGTGGTAATATTGATTGTGAAAGATACCGTAATTAACCATGATTATAATATGTGTATATATAAATATATAAAATATATATATATATATATATATTTATATATATATATATATATAGGGACAGGAACGTTAAGCTGCGTTATTTTCCGCTGAGGATAGAGGCATTAATTTTGAATTATAACGTTATACTGTTCGATTTTTTTTACCTTCGATTTATTGCCTCTTGTTTAAAAATATATATATATATATATATATATATATATATATATATATATATATAATATATATAATATATATATTCTCTATATTTTGGTGTTTTTATGGGCTCCTTTTATTAGATATATATATATATATATATATATATATAATATTGGATTAATTGTAGATACTTTATTGAAAGCGAATAAATCTTGTTACGCTGGTTTTGGATGCGTGCGGTACACACAATGTAAACATCAAGCTTCATCTTGCGAATAGAATATGGAATTGTCAGACATGGGACAAGTGGACTTTCAGCACTGCCTCCTTCCCCCAAAGGAAAGAAAAAAAAAAAAAACGCAAACTGAAGTCGAAATCGGAACAAATATTCTAGGGTAAATCTTTAGTGACGGCGCCAAATGCGGCATCACCTGCCCCTTAGGTGGGTTTGATAAGCCATTATGTGCGGGATCTGTTTTGGAGGGGACGGTCGGGTAGGTAGGTGGTGTTGAGAGCTGTCTGACCGCTTCCACTCAACTTGGATGGGGATGGCTGGCGGCTGATACTGCTGCTGCTCTGCTGCTGCTGAGCTGCTCTGGATGAAGCTGCCTGGAAAACCACGTGGTTCCCAAAAGGCTTGTACATTCTCTCTCTCTCTCTCTCTCTCTCTCTCTCTCTCTCTCTCTCTCCTTAAAGTTATTTTACAGTAAGACTGAGGTATCCCTCTCTTTTTCTCTTTACACAGGACGCAAACAACTTCATGCTTTATGCGAAGGACTGTTTTTGCTTGATGATCTGTTGTGCGCATGTCTTGTATTTTGTTCATTAGGTTCCCCTAGTTCAACGAGAGAAGATTGCAAATCTTGGAACAGAAAAAAAAAAATCTGTATATATTTTTTTTCATTTTCCTGTGTATGGTAATGTGAGGAATCACGTGATTTGTACTTGAAAATCTTGATTTTCCCTTTTAAAATGAGAGTTTATTAGCGGATGCTAATGAGGACTTTCGTTATGAAAGATGGGAGAGAGCTTTTCCCTATTTCATCTCTTGCACGCGTAGCTATCGCTTATCTTGTTATTTTATATCAAGCGCTTGACTTGATGCCCAGCGGCATGTGTGTCATATTTCTGCTTCAGTCTTGAGCCTTATTTGTATGTCGTTTTACTTTTTGGTTATTCATAACACCATGAATGGATGGAATATGGATGTTTGCGTGGCTTTGCGTCATCATTTTTCAAATTCTCATTTATATCGACAGCTGTTAAGGTCAGTAAAAATGGAGGAGGATTTTGATGGGTCACTGCGTTTTTTTGGGGGAAAAAAGTGTGAATTATAAATGAACCTCAGATACTGGAGAATAATATAAATTTTAATTATAATCAGTGCTAGCGTTCGAAGTCATAAAAATATAGTTGTTATTTAGTGCGACTATTTCAATACGCTGGCGAAGGAAGAAAGGAATAATAAAGAGAAAGAAAGTTGCCGGGAAGTCAAGTAGCATCAGCTTTCATGAAGGTCCCGGGGGCTAAGTTGGTTTAATGAGAATAAGTCTACGGGGATTTATCTCCGGGATTGGCGACGGTAAATCGTTGGTTATGGCATTTCCGGTTTTTTTGTTTCAGCGCTTTTTGTTCCCTTTCTTTGTTCGTTACTAAGCGAAAGCAAAATTACTGTGATTCTAAAGTTTGAGTTTATTCCTTGGCTTTTTTTTCCCTTTTTGCGTTTACCACGTTACAACCCGATCCTAAAAGTGATTGAGGTATTAGCGATTAAGTGGAATTTATTGTAACTTTTAAAACATTTTTGCTCACTGAAGTGGCATCGACACGCCAAAGGGTCGTTAAGTCAATGGTGCTTTGCGGATTTTTCCCCTTATTAGTTCTGATGTGAATCGCGGTAGTAAAGGCTTATCTTGAATGACTTTACGTTTGAGTGGCGTTTTCACTGCCTATTGGGAAGTAGAGTATGCGTGTCTGTCTGTCTGCTCACATGAAATTGGGCATAAATATGACCACATCATTGTATATGTGATGATGGTGACTTAGATTTAAATTTCAATAAGAGAAGTCAGTTATATTTTCTGTTGAGCCTTCCCAGTTAAGATGTATCTAATCACATTTTTGTGCAATTTTGACAAGTTTTCGAGCTCTATGAATTATAATATGAAGATCAAATACTATCCAAGAATATGACAGTCATATATCCCAGTACCAAGTAATTTGTAAATTGTCTTTTTCTTATTTCCAATGATAATTAATTCCTATCAGATTCCGCCCCAATTAATGAAAGGGCGATGTTCGATCATGATTTTTATTTAACTTTTTTTTTTTAGCGGGGTCAAATATGTTTTTTTTTCCATTAATCGTATTTGTTGGTGTTATGGTAAAGGAGATTTTTTGGAAGGATCTCGATAGTTATTGCTACAGGTGTGTTTCACAGGTGTGTTTTTATATCGGAAGGCTTACTTTCAATGAAGAGTATTTAACCTCACACACTTTATATATACATATAGCTATATATGTATTTTGTGTATATATATGTATAGATACATATAGTTATATATGTATTTATTCATGTAATATATATATATATATATAATATATATATATATATATATATATATATATGTATGTATCGCCACTTTTACTTTCAAGTTGTCGACAATGAATATGTAGGCATAATATATATATATATATATATATATATATATATATATATATATATGCGTGTGAATGTGTTAACATACTGCACCGAATATATATATATATATATATATATATATATATATATATATATATATATATATATATATATATATATGCGTGTGAATGTGTGAACATACTGCAACGAATAAGCGTAGTCGAATAAGGTGGTACAGAAATGAGAGAAAAGTCCAGTCGTAAATACTGTATAGCCAGATGTGCCATCATAATTTTGGTATCCATTTGAGCGTGAATATGATAAACTCTTCTGTCACTCAAACTATGTTCTCGAAGATTGTAGAAACCGATACTTAACGGTCGATTTAGGTATTATGATGAGAAGGTGAAATTCAAAGATGGATTTAAGCAAGCGGACTTTCTTTTTTTTTTTTAGCAGATGTGGCGTAGGGTATGTCGACAGAATCTTCGATTATTGAAGATTTTTCTAGTATTGTTTATTTTGCATGTTTCTAAGTTTATGCAGTTGAATTTAAAAGGATAAACTGTTTAGATAGTACCTAAGTTTTCAATGTGTCACAAGCCAACTCGTATAGTTTTATCCAAGCAGGAAAATAAAGATAGAGTTTATCGTATGTTTGTGTATGTGTTTATATATAATTATATATATGTATGTGAATATAATATACATAAACATACGTATATATAATAAATATATATATGCACACATGTATATATATGTATGTATGTGTGTTTGGCTATAGTACACATCCATACGCCTTATTACTCATAATGGGGTTGGTGCGAGAAAGTGTTAGTCTTCGGTTTCTTACAGGTCTTGTGCAATGAGATTGGTTTTTATTGTTGCTGAAGGTGCTTGAGTATCGGTTGGTGAAATGCCCGAATGCCCCCCCCAGCCCTGCTCCTAAAGCAGTCCGTTATTTATCCATCAAAACCGATGGTGGAGAAGAGATGGCATTGCTTCACGATGTCCTCGACCACGAGTCGGACTTGGAACCTCTGGCATGATGGTTCAGTTACTACGTGACTAGTTTGTTATAAAGCAGTAATTTTAGACTACAACCCATTCGTTTCGAAAAAGAAAAAGAAATAAAAAAGCGGATCTTTATATCTGCTGTGTTCGCATTTGTTGGGTGCCATGGGATTTTTTTTTTTTTTTTCCCTAGCTAATTTAAAGTCGGCTGCTAATCTGTTAAGGTACTACTCCAATGTTGAAAATGAGAAAGGTCCTTGATATTTTTGATAAAGGAAGGCAAGCGCTTCTCCGATATGGACAGGTACACATACAACGTTAATCAAATGTGATTTCATCAAAGGATATAGCTAATGATCACGTTTGAAATTTCTCTCTTGATATGTAAAATATATGATCATCGATGGTTCCGTTGATGTTTCTCTACCTCTTCTCCCTCTTATTTCTCTCCCTCATAACGTCCATATTTCGTCTTCCTCCCTCCCTCCCTCCCCCTCTGTTCGTCTATTTGTATCGGTGACTGCCTCCCTCCCTCCCTCTCTCCATGCTGGCTTTATCGAGTGAATTGGTATGATGTAATTAATGAGATTAGTATCAACGACTTCATCAAGGTAATTCTAGTTATAGTTAACTATTAATTGCCACGTTTCCGAAACGGGGATAAAAAGGTCGTGCGGTGTGTTTTAGCATTTTGTGCCTCGTTTTTATTTTCGGCGTTTATGAATGATGTATATTTTTAATGCGGAGCTCTAAATAGGGGCATTTTGTCACAGAACAAAATAGGTCATTATTTAACCATTGTCCTGACCTATTGAATGCCGTTATTGTCACGCCGGCTGATGAATTGGATCATTGCCGTGACGTAATGCAGTGGAGTGTAATGAATTTGTTTTTAAAAATATAATGAATGAGTCGGCGATGTATAAAATAAGGGACATTTGTTCATTCGACGGAAGGGATTGTCGCCAACTTTTTCATTCATCGCGGGGAAACGACCCCTCGCTTCGCTTCCGCGGCGAAGAAATAAATACCTCGCATAGCTAATGATTACTCAAGATTTAGCTGCCGTTTGTCATCGCTGTCGGTCGCTGTTGTATTTGGCAAGTCGCTTCAATTTCATCCTTCTTGTGAAAGAAAGTCCCGCTCGTCATTTACGATTGTAGCGAAATTGATTGTCTGGAGTTGATAAAGCGGAATGATTATGATATATATATATATATATATATATATAATATATATATAATATACAAACATATATATGTGTGTGTGTGTGTGTGTGTGTGTATGTATGTATATACTATGTATGTATATAAGTGTGCACGCATGCGCGCTTGCTTGCGCGTACACCCGCGATTCATGCCTTTGGAGCAAAACATGTCCGTCAAGGATAGAAAATATCAAAATTACACCAGCTGCAGTTCAAAGAGTTATCTTTCAGACATTTGTTAAGTAACACAGATCAATTAATATGGCAAATAAAAAATTCCCTTTGCCTCAGCAGAATTGCCGTAAATCCACGACCGGTGGGCGGAAAAAGCAAAAAAAGGGGGGAAAAATGGTTGAAAAAATCGGTCTAGTGCGGTGAGCGGTGATTTACTCGTGTGTTGTTTATCTTTTCAACAATGAGTTTTAGGACACGCAAGACTGACTCTTTATTGCAAACTTCAATGTAACATTATTAATACATTTGATGGATTTTCAGTTGATTGTTGGTATCAAGAGAGAGAGAGAGAGAGCTTGCAGTTTGAGAGACGGGGTCTTAATTTGCAGTCAAAATCACGATTTTGCCGTCAAATTGGTTTTCATGATTGGACGGCTGTTCTTTCTAATTTGGTACTTAGAGTACTAGGAAGTGTTCTGCACTAATTATTGTTAATTTGATCTCTCTCTCTCTCTCTCTCTCTCTCTCTCTCTCTCTCTCTCTCTCTCTCTCTCTCAAGCGACGCGATTTACACACATCCTTCCACTATATTAGCATTGTTTACTATCACGCGTATTTTCCGAGTTGTAGTTATCGAGGTATTTTTGCAGACTGGCGAACCTGCACCATCCATATCCATCCCTTGCCGCGCAATGTACCGCGTCCTTGCTCTTGTATACAGCTGTATTGTTATGAAGTAATACTGTGTTTTGAAATCCTGTATTGCGGCATTTGTTTAGACCTTTCATCATTGTCGTAAAATTTTTTTTATTATTATTATTATTATTTCTGATAGGGCTTATCTTGGAGGTTTGAACCGCTGAATCAGGAAGGGGAGGTTCATCCTAACTGTTATTTTCAGGTCAGATTTCTTGGGCATTACTATTAATTTTTTTTTTACTTTACTACATCGTTTTGCATACATTCGCGTTTGTTGAGAGAAAGTGTAAGAATAACCATTACTTCTGTAATCTTATCTCCTGGTGCATAAATTTGATTTTTATTGATTCCTGAAATCTTTTCTTATTTGTTTTCAAGATATTAATATACTCTAACACTTTCTTTTCCCGGAAACTAAATTTGGTACTGGTTACATCACCTTGCTTTCTGTATAGGATTATCACTATTATTAGGGGGTGTTCAGTTTGAAAAGCTCCCGTGATGCTTCGTGTAACTGCAATGGTACCATTGACGGTGGTTTCCAAATGTTGCGGATTGCAGTTCATTACTGTCAGGTGTTCATCTTTTTCTTTTCATGTTCGAGAAGTTTTTGGTAGAAAACTGTTTATGTGCGGTTACGTTGTTAAGTGATTTTAACAGAAAATAAGGATTTATATACCTACATTGTCATAGAAAATTGTTCTTATACAGTTGAAGTATATCGTGCCAAAATAGATGGAGAAAATGTTATGTGAAAAATATTAGAGTGTTTTTGCTTAATGTGACATAGATGGTGTCGTGCTTATCCGCTGGACGTTTTTCCCGGTGTCTCTCCGTGTCTGTCTTCCTTTTCATGATGGTCGCCCGCTGCTTGATATCACTAAGAAATTTACTAGTCTCCAATTTTGTTTACGTTTTCTTCGATGTCTGTGAAGCTTGCTTAAGTTACGAAGTCGGCCGTTTCTAGAAATTTTCCCTTTTCGAAGAAGCTGGGGCAAGTATTTTCTGTTGCGAATTTTCGTTTCAGAATATCTAAGGCTTCGTTCACTTACGTATAGATTTACTCACACCCCCCCAAAAAATGATATATATATATATATATATATATATATATATATAATATATATATATATATATATATATGATATATATATATATTTATATATATAATATAATATATATATATATATATATATATATATATACCGTTAATTCGTTGGCGCCTAAGAAAGCGATTTTGTACGTGTTCACATTTTCATTTCAGATTCGATCAAACGAATGTATGGCCGTTTGAATGCAAATAAGTTGAGGTTTTCAATTTCAGCTTTGAAAAGGCGGCGTTTGCATTACCCCATCGTTTGAAATAGACTTCGTTCAAGTTGTGAGTATCGGGAAAATCTATAAAAAAGGAGAAACATAGACTCTGTACTCATGCGTCCAGAGATGAGTCTCCGAGACCGAAAGTAAGACGGAGAAATGGAATGACCAGTCAATCCACTTTCGCTTCTCTGGTGGAAGTGACGCCTCCCTCCCTCCCTCTCTCCCTGCTCTGGCCGGTTTGTTGTCGGGCATCCCATTATGGAGAGCGACTGTGTCTTTGCATGTTTAGGTATCAGTGTAAGCCGTGTTTAGGATCATGCACTCGGTTGTTGTTATTATTTATAATGAACGCTTATTCTTTTTTTTTTTTTTTTTTTTTTTTTTTTAACTAGCAAACTTACTTGGTAGAAAAGGCAGTTGTGTAGAAATGACAGGAATCGCGCGCAGGCAAGGAGCTAGATCAAAGTTAGCTCAGGAATACTTCATGTACTGATAAATCCTTACATGACTAATTTTGTAATGCACAAGAGATGTTTTAGAGACTAGGCTCAATGCCATATAGGTACCTGTGAAACTGAACCCATTTGCCAGGGTCAGCGTTCTCGAGAACCTCATCGCGGTTTCTGCTTAGAAGTGCCTCATTCTAATGCTATGTATGATTCTCATGTGTCGCTTGGGCTAATTGAGTGATTGAATTTTTGATAACTTTTTAAGGGAGATTTGTGATTTGTTAGATTTGTATGATTTGGGTCTTTCGTTGGCTCGACGGCGTTGCTCTCTTAGTAAGAATAAGGTGGATGAATAATCGGCATCTGTGGCGTTTTATTTCAATTTTTCCGCACGTAGTGTTATTATTGTTATTATATATTTAAGTTATATGTATAGTATATAATTTTTTGTATTTATTATTTTTTTGCTAGATCGTATATATTGGTCTAGTTTTGACGAAAATCGTTTTGTTAAAGAGGTTTATATGTGTTTTGTAAGATATTTTATAGTTTTTTTTGCTGTACATATATTATGGAATCTATATTAAAAATGAACTCTCTCTCTCTCTCTCTCTCTCTCTGCTCTCTCTCTCTCTCTCTATCTCTCTCCCTCTCTACTCTCTCTCCTCTATATATATATATATATATATATATTATATATATATATATATATATATATATATATATATGCGTATGTATGTACGTATATAAACTCGCAATCATTAGACAGAGGATGGTTCCGCAGTTGAAGTACAAGCAGGTTGCTGTGTAATGTGTAGATCGAAACCGGGTGGTCGAGGGTTAGAATGTGGAAGGTTGGAAGCAATTCCTTTTTATGAGGAAGCCGAACTGATTTGTGGGGAAGGCGGCCTTCACGGAATTCAGAAAAGTATGTTTGCTGAGCAGGGGGAAAATTTTGCTTGGGGTGAGAATGAATTTGTACTTGGTCTTAAAAGCTGAAGAGAAAATAATGTCACTGAGTTTGTGAGCGTAACCTTGCGTGTATATATATGTACGTATGGTGTACGGAGCAAGCCGTGTCCGTTTTTTGAGTCCTCCATACACATGGAGAGATCTGATATTAATTGAGACGGCGACAAACTGTGCGTTGGTTGCACTCTCTCTTACCACCCCCGAAAAATGTCCACTTTTTCTCCTCCTCCTCCTCCTCCTCCTCCTGTCCTGTCCTGAGGGAGGGAAACGAGAGCAGTAAGAGAAAACCAAGAAGTAGTTGCTACATGGAGAGCAGAATGACGGCAGCGAATACATATTATCGCTCCTAAGGTGATGAAGGGCGAGATTGCCCTCGTTAGAAAGAATCGGCGTTCATCATTGATTAGAGTAAGAAGAAACGACAGAATGCTCTATTTGTGGCCAAACAAATTGTGTGTTTTTCAGGAAAGCAAACATTGTTTGTGACAACAACAAACTATGTTTATTGAGAAAACGAGGTTTGTTTAAAGGCGAAAACAAACAGTGTTTGGCCCGAAAACAATTTCTGTTTTGAGTCAAAATAAACTGCGTAGGTGATCAAAATAATTTGCGGTCATTTGTAAAAATAGAAAATTGTTTCATGGTTCAACTGTGAACATTCCTTTCTGAAGACCCGGAGGTTCTGCTCTCTTCAGTTTCATTGTTCAGCGCTCAATTGTCTCTCTCTGACATATATGTGAAGGAAACATCTCTCATCTGATATCACATCGATTTTTGTAAGAGTTCATGATTAGCAATAATATATAAGTATATGCATTGCATTCTTATATTTATGTCTACTTGCTCGAACATTCTCTCTCTCTCTCTCTCTCTCTCTCTCTCTCTCTCTCTCTCTCTCTCTCTCTCTCTCTCTCTCTCTCTGTACTTTTCCCAGATACTTGTAACAAATATATTCATGAAAGGCCGGACACTGATCTCCTAAAAGTGACATGAAAGAAATGGAAGAATGACGTTGAATACAGAGGAGACAAATTTTTTATCTCAATCGGAAGGTTACAGCGGTTGACAATGTTTAGCGCTCGCCTATTTTTTGCTCATAAATTTATATGTTAATATATATATATATATATATATATATATATATATATATATATATATATATATATATGTGTGTGTGTGTGTGTGTGTGTGTGTGTGTGTGTATCGCATGTATGTTATTAGTATATAATATTTATATGTGTATGTATATATACATATATAACATATATAAATATATATATTGCAAACTACGAAAGATAAATGAAAATCTTGCCAAAAAAAAGCTGGGTATTATGTTATAACGATAATTCGTGATTCACGAATTAAGTGGTAAACAGATTAAGAAACTGAGCAGATTCGTTTCTCCAAAACGTTGCTAAACTTAGCAGAAAGCAGTCTTATGATTATAAGTGCAGTTCGTTTCGCACAATAGACTTCAGCGAAACATTGATTTTGATATGGACAAACTGCATATTTTTGTTTTGAATGCTTAGTAAAATCTATTCTCCAGGTGCCATCAGTAATAACCAATTGGTATTTGAGTTCTCTCTCTCTCTCTCTCTCTCTCTCTCTCTCTCTCTCTCTCTCTCTCTCTCTCTCTCTCTCTCTCTTTTGAGAAGGGAACCTCATGTACAAGGGGAAGGAGACAGGTATATTTAAATGCAAGGCAAGCCAGGTAAATGCAAGGAGCCCAGCCTTGAATGGTAAAGGAATGTGATAATAAAGGAAGATGACAAAGGATCACAGAATGAAAGGGGAGATGGGAGTCGAAGGTAATATACATAATGTCAAAAGAGGTAAAATGGGCCAGTGTGAGAAGGGAGGGTGGATGGTTAAAAAAAAAAAAATCAAGCATCTGTGTAGAAAATTTCATGATGGTTTGGAAGAGAGAGAGAGAGAGAGAGAGAGAGAGAGATTCATTATTGTTATATATCTCATTGTTTAAACTTCCCTATTATCATAGTTTTCATCAGTTTTCCGATAAGCACCAATATGCTTTTGTTGTTGTGTAATTTCACCTAGATATCGTTAAGAAAAGTACTTACTATTTTTAAAATATCATATATGATGGTTTTCTATGCAACAGAACAGCTAATCATGAATAGTTCGGTGTGGGTTAACTGGGGATGCTTAAAACTCTCTCTCTCTCTCTCGCTCTCTCTCGCTCTCTCTCTCTCTCTCTCTCTCTCTCTGATGGGCTCAACCCGGATGTATTAAAAGAGCCAGTCAAGGCATAGCTATGATGCCTATCAAATATCCCTGGGGGAGAGGGAGGAAGCATCCAAGTTTACCAAAGTCTTTACTTAATCTGGTGACTTTATAAATATTTTGCTGTTAAGGTGTTAGTCATTTTTTCTGGCAAAACAGACTTCATAATACGACTGTTTTTATTTCAGTCTCCACTCTCCATCTTTACCTTCTTTGCGAATGCTCTTGATACGCTGAATATATCTTAGAATTAAGGAGGCCTCGTTTATGATAGTGATTTGAAGTTGTTTATATTTGGAAAAATAGAATAAGTTTATTTCAGTTTACGCAATTTCCTTTAGTTATTTTTCGCTGTAATCAGTACCGGGAACTGTCCTTTTCAGACCGAAAATAAGTTTAGTACCCGAAGGCTTGATTTCCGTTTCTGAAGTTCAAGTTGTCTTTTTTTTTTTTTTTTTTATCGAAACGTCTACGTATATGATTGCATGCGCAAACAAACACATACATGTATAATTATATATATGTATATATATCTGTTTGTGTGTATTTGTGAGTAAACTGAAGTGTGTGTACACATATAACGTGTGTTTTTGTTGATCTTGAAGGCTTTCATGTGAACGACCATATTATTTTTATTCGTCCGTAGATTCACCTCCTGAAACAAAGTTTATATCAGTCCACAATAAAAAGCAACTTTATAGTCGGCTACAGGAATTTCGTAGTGTCATAAAAACTTTCTTATAAACAAGTTTTGTTGAATGAAACTTGTTTTGGTGTGGTCTGTGGACAAAAGTGAAAATAAAAAGAAACAAAACGCCGTCCGTATCTCCCTGTTTTTATGAATTTGGTTTATTTTCGTTATTATGAAATGTATGATTTTATCTTCATGTTAACGGTTTTAGTTGTTATCTAGTTGAAGGAACGACGTTATCGCGTAATATAACGATTAATGTTATTTATAAAAATTTCCACATAGCCTATGCGCACGATCTTATGATCACATACATACACGCACACGTACGTACATACGCATGCATATATATATATATATATATATATATATATATCTGTGTCAATCGTGTACAGTAATCGATGTGAAGAGTTATTTGTTATTTTTCTATCTTGAATTTTCACATTTTGTAGGAAGGTCCGGAAATGCCCTCTTTTCCATTCGACTTGAAATATAAATTCTTTATTTTATAAGAACTTGAGAGAGAGAGAGAGAGAGAGAGCCTAAAGAATAAGGTGTATCTCACCTTAAAGTACTGATCGCTTTCCAAAGGCCTCCGCCAGATTTGCACATGAATAGGAGAAATCTCCCCCAAGTCGATTTACCCTCTTGCACCTTCCTTTATTTTTTTCTTGTTTTTCATCTGCCCTCCCTCTCCCCTCTCTCTCTTTCCCACTTCTTTCTCTTTCTTTCTGTCTTTTGATGTAGATCTTTTCTCAGATTTCCAATTCCGTCCGTTTACCAAAGAAGGTATATGGTTTGGGGGTGGGGGTGCGTAGCGGTTAAGGCGAATGGAGTTGGTTGGTGGTGGGAGGGGTTTCGTTTTTGAGGATGGGGGTTTGGGGTCGGGGGAGAGGAGGAGAGAAGTGGGATGTTTTGGGGGGAGAGAAAAAAGGGGGCCAAAAATCTGGATTTCATTAGCGATTGTGTTGTCCCAACCGTCAGTAAAAAATAAGGCTTTTTTCCCCTGTCACCCTTAATAGCTTTTACCTTTTATTCGCCCGAATTTACATGTCGTCCACTTTTAGGGTAAATAAACATTGATCGTTTAGGTAGAGGAAATAACAGAGCTTTTGTTGGGGGGAGGGAAGGGGAGGTAAGGGGAGGGGTTTGAGGTGGGTTGCGAGAGTTGCTGGAAGGCATAAGGATGGGGAGATGAGGGGAAAGTAGGGGTTTGAAATAATTTTTCGTTTTCCTTTTTACTTGTATTTTTGAATTCGCGGGTCTGGTCGAAGAGCGCTAAATGATGGAAATTCGGAACGTAAGGTTGGTTGGTTAATAATGAGTTCATTAGGAATCATGTCAGTTCACGAGCTTTAGAAAAATGATTTTGAGAAATTCCGGCGACCTGTGGTGCAGTCTTTGGTCTTATGCTTGTAAGTCATCTGGCCACTTGTGAATGCTGTAGCAGAGCGGGGCTGCTTATCCGTCTGTGACATGGCTTTGTAATTACAGTCTAGATGCTTATATTACTTTTTGATGCTTTTTTTTTATATCTTAATGAAAGTTTTTTCATTGACGGTAAATACTTTATGAAACTTAGCCGCTCATATTTTTCGCTTACATCTGTGCAGGATTTTGAAGCTGGGGAGCGCATATATATATATATATATATTATAATATATATTATGATATATATATATATATTTATTTATTCATTATATATATATACTTAATATTTATGTAATAATTATAATTTCCTATTCTATATATATATATATATATATATATATATATATATATATATGGTATATATATATATATATATCACACACTAATGTAAATGTGATTGTCAAGTTTATACCATAGAAAATAGTTTTCGTTCTTGTATTTTACTACATACTTATACATCGCATATTTGTTGTGTGAGGATGTCTGTATTAGGGTATACGTATGTGTGATATAAAAAGAGTCAACGCGCCCGTGTCCGTTAAGTGAATTGTAGTTTTCCGAAGGGTTATAAAAATGGGTTTTTATCGCTAAGCGTCCTGTCTTTTCAAGGCAGATAACGAAAAAGGTTTATCGGGGTAAAGATGTC
Organism: Macrobrachium nipponense; assembly: GCF_015104395.2. NCBI lineage: Eukaryota > Metazoa > Arthropoda > Malacostraca > Decapoda > Palaemonidae > Macrobrachium > Macrobrachium nipponense. The sequence goes on from NC_087215.1 coordinate 37,884,287, forward strand.
TTTATCGGCTCGTGCATGTTGTTCTTTGGGGGTGATAAGGGAAGAGGGACTGATATGAAGAAGCTCCCTCCTCCTCCTACTGCTCCTCCTCCTCCTTCCGATAAACTTTCCACAGTTTTCAAGACGATAACATTCAAAGTTTCAACTCTCCAGACTCTCTCTCTCCTCTCTCTCTCTCTCTCTCTCTCTCTCTCTCCTCTCTCTCTCTGTTTGTGTGTGCTATTAAGATTCTTGGAGAAGGAAATATTTTGAGGATTTTTGACAATCTTGATGATAACCATAAGTTAATGATTATGTTTGGTGAATTTTAGTAGTCATGCCGCATGGAAAATAACATTTATAACTGCGGAAAAAAAATCTGTAACTTCCATATGGGTTAAACTGGTAAATCTCTGTCTTATTAACTTGTTAGCTCTTGTGCCCTTTCTTACTCCTTCAAGACAGGGAGAGGGTAGCTGAGGGTACGTGTATTATATCGTCGCAAAGTTTTCTAAGCTACTTGGGCATTTTTGTAAATCGAACCGTTATATAAATAAGGACAGGTAAAGGATTTTGACGATAGCTTAAAATGACTGTTTGCCGTAGAAAAAGTGCAGTATAGTTATTGATCAAAGGATGGCTTTAGAGAACTATAGTCCAAGAAAAACGTGGAAAGAAATTGTCCAGCACTTTTCAGTAAAAGTTTTGAGCATAGTCAAGTTTTGAGTTCCATAACGTACCTACTGCTTCCACTCCTCTTCACGTTTTGTATGGGTCGTTTGGTTTCTTGTCCGGCAGAATTGCAAGCAGAAGAAGGGACAACTAAATTTCTGGGGATCTGGGATTGATCATCATAGGTGTCGCTGCAGGCGACGCACTTTTAAACAATATTTAGGTTTTCTACGAAATAAGTTTTTTTTCCCCAACTTAAAACTGCTCAAATGAGTATCGCATGTGTTACCGACAGTCAAGAGCTCATTAATCAGAGATAGCCCAAACGAAAATAATGCCTGCACATTGATTTGAAACGGAAGACTGCAAAGCGTAATGCGTTTAAAGTTGTTTCCACCTTCTGACGTTTTCCGGAGAAGAAAACCTCTCCTGTATCGAGTATCCGGCATTCTTGACTGGAATTTCAAGGATAGATTAAAGTTTCTTTTTGGTTCGGTGCATTAGAGAGAAAAGGGATGGTTTGCCAACGTTGAATTAATAGAGGATTTTGTGTATGGACTTCCCTGTGGTCACCAGGTTTTTAAGAACTTGCTATCTCATTCATTTTTTTTATTAGAGGGGACGTTAGTTTTCTTTCTTATCGTATAACTACCGACATTTATAGACCTTATACGCTGTTCGATTACCTGTAGTTATTTTTCACTCATTTGTCGTATAGACGAGTAGAAAACTGAGTAGGTTTACATAAATGAATGTGCATTTGGTTGCATGTTTAGCAACTTGAGGTAAGCGGCGTTCGCAAAAGTGCTACTTTGACAGGGACAGTGTCCTATTTCAAAAGATAATTGTTGAAATACCAGAGCTTTCTACAGCTTTAGGATGTGCTCGGTTGCAATTGCCTTTAGTCCGCCATGGTGCGATGCCCAGCTACATTCCTTTCAGGAGATTCTGAATACAAATCCTTTGCCGCATCGCGCCTTTGGCTTATATATATATATATATATATATATATATATATATATATATATATATATATATATATAAATAAAAGTTGTAAACTCACATTGGTACTTAGTGTACAGGTAACATACTCACTCAATTAAACATGAATGAAGCTATAGGGTCAAATACGGAGATGAATGATGATTGCTTGTAATGCAAGTTTTGCAATGTTTGATTATGTGTCGTCTTGCCGTGCTGTCTTCCTTCTTGTGATAACATATCAGTAGCGATACGCCCCATTCCAACTGCACACAGGAAGGCCAAATTAGAAAACTTGTTCAAACTTAATTTCTAAGCGTATTTCTGCTTCTTTTTTGACATTGGTGTCTGGACACCCGTTATTTAATTAAGAATGTCCTTTTATGTGAATACAAATAGAAAAAAAAACTGTTGGGAATGACATAGGTGTTTTATCCCATCCCTTTTTTTATTATTCGTAATATGATGTGATACTTTGGACCATGTCTTTGATGTCAGCCGCTCAGCGCAATATGCGGATTTTTATTACTTTAATTGCATTACTCTTTTTTTCTTTTTTTTTTCTTTTTTTTTTTTTTTTTTTTTTTTCAAAATGGCTATATTTAAACTTCCTGGGGAACCCGTGTCCGGGGTTTTGAAGTCCCTGGTTTGAAAACCGCTGAATGGGGCAATCCCCGCTCGGCCCCCTTGATGTGGGTATGTTACTCTCTCTCTCTCTCTCTCTCTCTCTCTCTCTCTCTCTCTCTCTCTCTCTCTCTCAAATTACATTGACTGAAATTATGCTTCATGTAATGTCTTGTAGCATTTGCTTTTCAAAATTTTGACTTCCTAAATAACCTGAATTTTCTTAACAGCGGGAAGAAAATATTTCCCATTTTATTGTCGGCTTAGATGTCCATGAATTTGAGTTTTTACTCATCTTGGAAAACATCTTTCTATCATAATTTTGTCCTAAGAATTTCACGTATTGCTTATTTTACTCTCCTCGGAATTATAAATTTCTCTCTCTCTCTCTCTCTCTCTCCTCCCTTCTCTCTCTCTCCTCTCTTCTCTTTATTTTTTTCTCTCTTAGTTATGTATTATGCTTCTCTCTTGTTTTGATTTTTAAGAATAAGAAAAAAGAAAGTGACGTTGGTCCCTTGGAAGAAGACCCTGTAGATTTTCTAGAATGTTTAGAATATTTCTTTACCCTTACGTGCACGTGCCACAAATAACCTACCTGCGATGTAGGTCTTATTTTGTATTTTTTTTTTTTTTCCGGAAGCTTGTGTCTTGTCCTTTTTTTTTAAAGCCTTATGACCGTTCAAGATTTACATTACTTATGGTAATATGCATCTTGCTTACGGTGAGAGTGAAGCATAGCCGATGTCGATCTCAATTTAACTACCACGTGGTGTCCATTATTGATAGCAGGGGAAGTTTTAATGCTAAATATTGCATTTGCAGCGGCCAAAGCAAGATTTAGAATCACATGAAATATTTTCTTCCCTTGTCTTTTTGCAGACTGGTATGTGCTTTTGGTTCAAGTTTGGTAACGCTGATCGTTATCGTCACTTAAAGACTACTACCCTCCGTTCTTATTTTGGCACCTTTATCAATAAGAACGGTTTATTCCTCCGTAAATAATACCAGCTTTGATGAGAGTAGCATGCTTTCAATGCATGTTTTCATGCTGGAAAAAAGATGCTTTTGATTTTTCCGATTACCCGGATGCTCTCTTTCTGTCGTGTCCCCCTTTCATTGTTTCACTCGATTTTACTTCAGAAGGTAGTTTTTTTCATGCAGATCTTACCTCTGGAATTTCAAAAGTTCCCCGTGTTCCTTCATGACATATGTGGAAAAGTGCGTAAAATCATTCCCGGGTTTAAAAATAAAAAATCCTTTTCCTTATGAGCTTGAAGTCTTGTGTCTGGAGTCATTTCCTCCTTCTTACCTTTAGAAGTATATCCCCGTTGTTACTTTTTGCATTTGATGCAATTGTCCTTGGCCCTTTGCAATGTTAACTGTTTGGTTCCAATTTGATTTTAACTGCGAAGATATCAGACTTCCCTCTCACGTGGGTCTTACACGTTTAAAATAGCTCCTTGTTAATTTTTCTTCGTACTATAAATAATTTCTTTCGTTCTTCTTGAATCTCAAATTTGTTCCTTTTCGTATTACTTGTTGCACTTAGCTATGGGAAATTAATTTTCTTGCTCTTAAATATATACCGATATTTCCATTTCTGACCTTTCTGCAATGCAGCTTTCACCTAATATTTGATTTATTTATTAATAGTCGTTTAGATTTTTTATTAATAGTCGTACTTGATATTCAGAAATACTATATCTTTTTACATAGTATTTAGATTACGGTATTTCCTGGATTTATTTTTCAATAAAACAAGTATGACAAGCATTCTGAAGGTTTGTTGACCCAAAATTTTGAAAGCAAAGTGTTTTCCTTTCTTATTGAAATCTGACCCATCTGATATTTCTGAAAAGTAAATAAACATATCGCTTCTCTGGTATTATTCTAAAAATAAAAGTAAAAGAAAAGAAAAATGGAAAAAAGCGGACACCGAAGCCTTTGTAACAAATAGTAGGTTTAGCCTTAGTTTGACGGCAAAGAATCTGCGGTATTTAAGGAGAAAAAGAAAAAAGGAGCGGTTCCGAAGTTGGTTTCTTCCATTAATTACCTTGGCTTAAGCTGGTTACATTTGGTTTAGCTAATGAGGTAGAAACTATTTCACTTGGGCAATTCTACATGTTAACAGGGTCTTTGATGTTCACTTAATTCTGTTTGGAAGGGTTTTAATGCTGTGTAGACATTGTTTTTCCTCTTCAGACCAGGGCTTTTGGAATTTAGGATTCCTGAAGTATTTGGGTGGAAACGGATCCATGTTTTAGATTCCACCCAGAGTGTCGCTGTACTGAAAAGCACTCGACTTCCTTTTTTGTGAGAATTCAAGAGGCTCATTTACTCCTAATGAGGTATCTTCGCCATTGCGCTTTGTCGCGTCCAGTTTCAGAACGGGAGCCTTGCTAAGAAATAAATAACGAGTATAATGCTCACAAACCATGAGTGAGACCATAGAATAGCATGAGGTAACGCTTTCTGAAAACATCAGACAACAATATTGGCATTGTGACCCCGTCATCCCGAGGCCCGCAAAGAAAACGGAGATTCATCGCTGAGTGATTAGCGGAGCTTGAAACGGATTATTTCGGAAGAGTATGAGAAATCGGGCTTATGGCTTTTCCACAGCTCGAAGAAAGCTTAATTTCTTCAAGATTAGTCTGCTGCTGCTCGGATGATTTCGGGTATTTATGTTCTGTAGCTAAGAAGTGGGCAGATGCCGAGATGCCTGCTGTATGATTCCTAGACCCCTGACGTTATGCTATAAGAGGATTGCAGTTGTAATGGATACAGGGGAGTAAATTACTGCGTCATTATACTAAGTATGTTTTGATGCCATTAAGGTTTTGAAAGAATCAGATTGGTAGTTTAAAAGAAATAACGGTAGTCAAAAGGTCGTCAGAATAACTTCGTTGTTCTGTGATTACAAGGGAAGGTTTCACAATATCCGCTCTCTCTCTCTCTCTCTCTCTCTCTCATGTGTTTGTGTGTATGGGACCGTTTTCTTAATTAAAGTTATTTGTAAATGATCACAATGATAAAATGATTTTGAATATTTAACCGTTGTGAGTCGCAGTTTGTTTATGTGTTAGTTTTTCGTTTTTCCTCAATATTTTGGATAATCTGTAATGGGATGCTTTTTCAGGGAATGGTTGCATTTTATTCACTATAAGGAGTGACTATTATCCTTTTGAATCTGCCGAAATATTTTGATTCATTTATCCGGAAAGCATTAGTTCAATCGAGTAAATGGTAGCCTGGAATTGAACTAGTCTGTAATGGTAGTTGATTAATTGACAAAAATTTTTGCTAGGTACTGCATTAAATTGATTGATTTCATTGAAAACACCAGTCAGGATATAATGTCGAAATCTGTGTAATTATGTCATGCAAGATCCAGAATCTGAATACATGTATGAACAAAATATTCTGTACCTTATATACACACACACACACACACACACACACACACACACACATATATATATATATATATATATATATATATATTATGTCACTTTATGTTTTCATTGACAAACATACTATATATGATATATATATATATATATATATATATATATATATATATATATATATATATATATATTGCCAATGTTTCATAAAAGAACCTAAAGAGTAAATTACGTACCTGGGATTAAACTAACCGCGATGGGATACGATCAGTGTGGGAAATCACCCCTCCAGCGGGAATATGTTTCTTGGAAATGTGTGTGCATGTGTTCGGATATTTAGTATGAATACTCCTTATATGACCACAACTGCGACAGTGAAAACATTATATGAAATCATATTCTAAATAAGTGTTTTTTACATCTTTCGAGAAAAGAAGTTTCCCTTTGAATTGTAACTAACAGTTTTCTTGACTTTTCAAGGAATGAACAGGGATTATTTTTTCCGATAATATATGATTTTCACGACATTTATCTTTCATGTTAAATTCATGTTGCGTAAATAATGATAGGTTATGATATTGAAAAGATTTATTTTTAAATTGGGACTTTTTATGGTGTGTATCAACGGGAATTCCAAGTAGTTTTTACTGTTAAAAATTCTTTTCTTCCTCATAAATTGTATAATGCCCGTTTACTTTAAATTAGGTAACCAATTGCTCTCTCTCTCTCTCTCTCTCTCTCTCTCTCTCTGTGACGTTGTACCTTGGGCGGTAAGTGGTAACATAATATGTCTCGCTCACAACTGGACGATCGGCGTTCGAATCTCGAACCAGACGCGGAGGAACAGATGGCCTGTTACCTTAAATCCATTGTGCCTTTGCTGTGTTGGTTTAAGAAATGAATTAGATAGCTGGTTGTTAGATGGCTATTGTGGGTGGCAGCTATGGTGGAGAGAATGGATGAAAGAAGAGGATAAAGCCACTAGACTTGAGTGTTCATTACTCTATCAAAATATGTCGTCAAAACGAGAGGCGCCTATATACCAAGTCATCCACAGCCCCCTCGAGTGAACCCGCTCAATAAATATTGTTTCTCTCACGATTTAAATTCTATATCTCTTTCTCATTACAAATTGATATTCAAGGTAAGGCCCTTTCAGCGCAAATTAATAGTTCTTCATATTGGAAATTTGTCTTTTTCATTCAACAAATGTCTGAAATTCTTGGATTAATTTTATGTGAAAACCCCCGACATATTTTTTCTCTACCATGGATTGGGAGGCCCGAAAAGAAAATCCTTTAAGATTCAAATTCCTACGTCTCATGAATATTAAAAAGTGCTTTTCCTTTCCAATTGTGATATCCATTGAAGATTTTGCAACCTCTCCAAATTTGAATGATTTTCCATCGACTTGTGTGAATATGCGGTTGGAAGGAGAAAGATGCCTGATGGCACAAGATGGGAGGTTTGGCTATGGGCCGTGGAGGGCCCCTAGGACGTGACTCCTCTCTCTCTCTCTCTCTCTCTCTCTCTCTCTCTCTCTCTCCTCTCTCTCTCTTTGTAGTTTTGATAAAAGGGTGTAAGATATATATAATATATATATATGATATATATAATTATATAATATATATATATATATATATATGCACCGTTATGCACGGCATGTAGGCATTTACTTAAGGATCTTTTTTTTTTTATTACTGTACCTCCTTTTATACTTTCCACCCTCTCTAACAGCTGATTCGTAATGCAACTGCGAGGTTTCCTCCTGGTCCCAGTGCTCTCTTATATTATATATATATATATATATATATATATATATATATATAATATATATGTTTGTGTATGTGTGTGTGTTTGAACGGGATTGATTGCACATGATCGATCAGTGGGCATAATGAGAGAGAGAGAGGAGGGAGAAGAGAGAGATGAGAGAAGAGAGAGAGAGAGAGAGAGAGATAGATAGAGAGATTAAGTTTAATTGGAGCCACGCATTGAACGACACCGCGACTGATATATTTGCATTATTAAGTCCTTCTTTTGATCTATGTGGTGATTGAAGGTTTGTCGTTACACCTTCATCAGTCCTTCATTCCTCTTCATTTTCGACCTATTCTCTCCTTTCCCTTCCCGCCCCTTCCCCTTTTCCTTCCTCTCTCTCTCCGTATTCCCGAACACTTGGCCGGCCCCTCTAATGTTTCATATCCCTCGTAACGAACACGTGACTGATGATGTAACGTCACAACAATTGACGTCCGTTGACTAGAACCGCCGATTCCTTCCCTCCCTCCCTCTCTTTCTTTTAGTTGTGATGTTGCCCAAGTGGATGATGATGTAATGGGTTATCGGGACCAAACGAGTAAACAGATGAATAAATAATGGTATCATTTTGTAGAATGAATATAAGTCTCAAAGAACGCATAACGTTTTCTTTAACAAAGAAGAGAATAACCTATATTCAAAAGTGAAGCCTTTGTCGGTTTTATTGTGAAGTTTCTCCATAAGGTATTTCTTATATACATTACGAAAATGTGTTTGAAAAAGGCCTTGCTTCAAAAAGAGGAATGTTTGTTGCAACCGATGTTGCTCAAGGAAAGCGGTGCCACAGATCTCTGCATTACTTCCTTTTGTAGATATGTCTTGTTTCCTTTCATTGTTTAGTTTCATGTTTTTCGATTTTTTTATCGAATTATTCAGGTTTCGTTTTGTTGTCCTTGGATGGCCTTAGTTATTGTGATCACAGTGATACAATTGCGTGTGCCCTGTATTTGTATTTTTTTTTTCTTCCTTCATTTCCTAGATTTCAGTTCGACCGAACTATTACTCTTTCACTGAGAAACGGAAAAGTGTTGCCAGATGTACGAAGGTGACTCTCAAATGAGGCTTTCAGTTGTTGGTGCTTAAACCTTGGTGCTACTGGTCAGTCGAGTCATTAGAAATGATTTATGAGTGAATTCATTAAGAATTTTAGAGGTGATTTATGAATATTTCTCTCTCTCTCTCTCTCTCTCTCTCTCTCTCTCTCTCTCTCTTCGACAGCAGTACATTCTGGCTAATGAGGCTTATAATTCATGGTCCGAAATGATGAAGTGTATTTGGATGTTCTTAATGTACTTGTTGGAATGTCGTTAATTTTTGACAAATAAGCCCGCTGTTTAGTGAAGGATTTATGGTTCGCTGTCACATTTTAAAAGAATATAGAAAATACGGTTGTAATGTTTCATAATTCGCGACCACATTTTCTTGAATGTTGCAACAGTATCCAGCAAAGATTAGTGAATGTACCATGGAAGTGGTGTCACACGATCACATTTTATTATATTTTCCAACAACTTCCTGTGACGGAGTCCCAAAGTTTTGAGTTGGTTTATGGCACATACTGCTTATTCTTTCATTGAATACCGCGGCATGTTAGAGTAGCTCAGTATGCAGGTGTTCAGTGGTGTTCTGAAACCAGGTTTTAGATAACACTGTATTTATTTGCGGCAGGAAAGGATGAAGTTATCGTAGGTAATCTCCATGTCAGTGATGGTCACTTCATTTCCTCTCTTTAGTGTAAGTCGAGGATTTTAACAGCATTTAGTCAACCGTAGAAGGCCTGAGATTCAACTAAATGAGGTGCACTATATATAGTAGCTGGCGTAGACCCACATGAAAATTAATTGTTATTGTGCGCGCGCGGTAATTATGATGTCTATATTCCGCGCCACGACGGCTATAGAGTTTTTTGTTTTGTGTACGGAGAGTTTAGAAAGTTCCTTTGTTTGAACATTAAGAATGAACCTTTCACTTTTTCTGGAAGAATTAAAGAGCCTTTTTTTTTTTCCGTTGGCTGTGGGATAGACAATATACTTTAGTGTTAATAGATGAGGCTCCTTTTGTTATATTTTTGTCTCTTCAGTTTTGTGGAGATTCAATAAATATGTTTTTTCTTTGTTTTGACTCATATGATTATTTTTTTTTATAAGGATTGAGGAGATTCAAATGCCTGTTTGGCGAGGTTTTTTAAAAATCTGTTCTCTTTGTCTGGGTAAAGAAGATTTCGCGTTGGGAATTGATAAAATTCTTATCCCTTTTCCAGAGTAAAGAAAAGAAAGTTATATTTTGTGGACCAAGAGATTAATAATTAGTCTTCAGTCTCTGGACGATTAAATGACTTCTTTATGTTTTATACATAATTATGACCAAGAGAGCTCTAGTGTTGTGTAGGCTTTACAAAAATATATATATATTTTTTTTACTTCGAACAGATCTATTGTTTATCGGCGCTAAGTTTTGTATTTACTGAATTTAATTTTTTAAGGATCGTTTTTTCAATTCTTGGACAGTTCTAAAGAAAATTTCATTTTCGTTATGTTGAGTAGGAAGAATGGATTTAGTGTGAAGACTAGAACTAACATTTTTTGAAGGTTCACTATGTCATTTTCTTTTCAACGGGATTTAGTTATATAAGAATAGCATGATTCATAGAAATTGGTTCTTCTCACTCTTCGGTTTAGAGGGAGTTCTTTTTGTCTATTGTTGGCACCTCATGCGGTGCAACGTAGGCATTACTTAAGGTTCTTTGCAGCGTCCCTTCGGCCCCTAGCTGCAACTGCTTTCATTCCTTCTACTGTACCTCCTTTCATTTTCTCTTTTCTTCCATCTTACTGTCCACCCTCTCCTAACAATTGATTCATAGTGCAACTGCGAGGTTTTCCTCCGGTAACACCTTTCAAACCTGTTACTGTCAATTTCCGTTTCAGCGCTGAATGGCATTAGTTGCCCCAGTGCTCGATATCATGCCTAAGATCTATAAATCTATTGTCTATTATAGGTTTAAAATTATAAAATTGCATTTCGTGCATCATTTCATAGCAGGGGCATAAGCGGCTCTGGTGGTTAGTTCGTTTCAGTCAGATTCGAACGCCAGGCGGTTGGTTGTCAATTCTGCCCCTTAGATTTCGGTCAAGTTTGTAGGGACAGTGGTAAGGAGAGAAACACGAGTCAAAAGTAATTATAGTTTTGGAATTTTAACTTACCAACATTTTATTCGTCGAAAGACACGTTCTCTAATACGATTTTTACAAGCCTCCCTCCCCTCCCCAAGGTCTTTTCAATCTATTGTTTAGAAAGAAGTGAAAAGGTATAATGCCGGGTATATTGGTCGGGTAGGCCTAAAAGTGCCACCTTCAAGAGAATAAAACATCTGGGAAATTGCAGAGAATTTTACAGAAAGGCCTTGAGATAGGAATTTTTTTTTCTTTTTATTTATAGGCGAAGTTGTCTGTTGCGCATACATTTTGGCGTGAAGATTTTATTTTTATATTTTTTGCACGTCATGGAGGTTTTATTTGTTCGTTTTTCGTAGCCATTTTACAAAGACTTTAATGTTCACTTCCCATTCGAAAAACTTTAGATACTCTATTTTCACAAGACTTGTAAAAGCTGGGGCGAACATCGGTAGTTATGACGGCCCCGTTTTATTAGATTAATGATTTTCTTTTCATTGCCAGATAGCACCTGTAAGCATTTATGAGATTAATTATTTTCTTTTCATTGACAGATATCACCTGTAAGCTCCGACATTCTTGCATTTGGGAAACTTACACCTGAGATTCCCGTGATTACGCTGTTATGACTTCCAGTGTCCTTAAGGGTGCTTAGTTTGATAATGAAGTTTTATTTAAATTGTATTGTGGATAAAGTTGTCACTGCTACAGTGATTTCTTTTGCTGGCGGATCGTTGAGGTGACTGGGAATTGTTATGTATCGTTGCCATTTAATTGGTGACATCTGTTAAAATATTTTTTGGGTTTTTTTTCTGTGGATAGAAACGTGATACGACTTTTTGCTAGCACGGGAGATTTTTACCGTACTTGGTGTTCGCCCGCGGCTAAACTGGAAAAGAACGAAGGAATAGTGATCGGTGTATTATATTTTTATATTATATACATATGTGTATGTATACTATATATGTGTGTATATGTTTGCCATTTTATATATTTAATATTTAGGGAGGAAAATTTTTTTTCAATGGATGAATGAAGTACGAACTTCTCTCAGTTTCCACTCCCTTTCAGCAGCATAGATACCATTCCACGAGCGTCAGGATTGTGCCGAAAGGAAATATCTTTTTGTAAGGAAGACAGCTGGATGGTGATGCTTTACTTAGGTAGCTACCCGAGGTGTGAGGTGTTGTAGAAATGCGCCTGACCAGGGGAGTGGTGGAACACCTCAGTGGACAGGTGTTTCATGTGTGGTGAAAGGGATAAGCTACGGGAACCGTTAATAGATAGCCTTACGTAGGGAAATGCAAGTAGAGACATTCCTCTTGATTTAAGGATTAGGATCGTATATTCACATCCCCCCTCCCTTTATTTTTCTCTTCTCTCTCTCTCTCTCTCTCTCTCTCTCTCTCTCTCTCTCTCTCTCTCTCTCTCTCTCTCTCTCCTGTCTTGTATTTGGTCCAGAGGAGAAGAAGGCGAGCAGATTTATTCATGGAGATCGATGAGGAAGGGGAGGAAAATAAAGGATGCATGGTGATCCTTTCTACTGCCTAAAGAGATCTTTTCCTACATCCTTCAGGAACGAGGAACATTTGTTTTTATATGGGGCTGGCGGAATGGGAGGTTGTTGGGATGGGTGTGCGTTATGGGGAATGGGGCCGAGAGGTATTTGAGCGAAAGCTCTGTAACCTCCTGCTTCCCCCCTCCCTCCTCCCCCTAAAAAAAGAGGGGGGTGGGAGTTGAGGTGCTAGTGTTCTAATCGAGTCTGCTAGCAATTGACGGCGAGAGAAATCGATGACTGCCCTTTGGGGATAGGATGGGTTATAACTTGTCTCAAGTTTACAATTTATGTGTGGAATATTGGAAACCGGACCCAAGAACCTACTATTTAAGTTTTTTCCCATCGTTCTTCATTCTCTCTCTCTCTCTCTCTCTCTCTCTCTCTCTCTCTCTCTCTCTCTCTCTCTCTCTCTCTCACACACCACACACACACAGGCATGACGATTTTCATCGTCATACTCATCTCTAAGTTTTTTTTATTTGCTTGGCTGTAAATAAGACCACAGAAAAAAATAATTGGAAATGCGGGACAATATATTTTTCAATTATTACCTTTGAAATTCGTAGGAGGCTGTTGATAGGATTGTCTTTATTTTTGTTCATGCAATTTACGCATTTCATTATTTTTTTTATGCAACATCATTTTGACATGTTGCGATAGTTCTGTGTAAATTATACCTTTGAATAAGCATGAAATGTATATTTAGCTTTTACGTGTGTTTCTCATTTAGAAGAATCTTTGCTAAACCGTTCGATTAAGCAAATTGGTCGTCTCTTGACTGCTAAATGGGATTTGTAAATGTCATACAACTAGATTAGTTAATAAGCTGAGTGGGGGAAATTTGCATGTATATTGATGGCGGCATCAAATAAACATCTTATCTGAAAATCGATTGTGGGGGAGCCAGCTCTCTCTCTCTCTCTCTCTCTCTCTCTCTCCCCGGTACATCTCATTTTCCAGCATATGCGTTATCACATTTCATTTGTGTTTATTGGTTTTGATGCTCTTCTGTATGGTAATCACTTACACTTTCCCCGTCTTCACGGAAGAAATGTCGCATTCTTAAGCTTTTTCCAAATCAGCCGGATTGATGTGATGGTAGCGCTAACTCTCTCTCTCTCTCTCTCTCTCTCTCTCTCTCTCTCTCTCTCTCTTGTGTATAAATTTTCCCTCTCTCTCCTCTTCTTTATCCTTCCCTTGTGTTAAGATGCCATATAGTAAATAATGTTGATGGATATTCCCTATTTGTCGCATACTGTCAGTTCGAATGTAATTGGATTTTTTGTTTCTCTCTCCATGTATCTCTCTTTCGAAAAGTATTTTAAAGTATTTTGAAAATTATTCTGGTGATGGCGAATACCATCGTTTCTTCATCTTTAAGCTACGATTTCATTGGCCGAAGTTTAATTAATTTCTCTGACGAACGGTGATCGATGGCGGAGGGCGAAACATTCTGGAATGTTTACTAAGAACCACGTACTCTCTCTCTCTCTCTCTCTCTCTCTCAAATCGTAATGGAAATGTATTGCTTTCTATAATTTTGTTCTTGTCCTGTTTATGTGAGTTTTTCTTCTTGTTCGTATTTTCGATTGTGTATCGTGTTATATATATATATATATATATATATATATATATAGTATATATATATATATAATATATATATAGTTTATATTTGCTGGGAGGAGTGAGGTTAAAGTTGGACATCTTTTTTTTTCCTTATGACCCTCCATAAATATATGTCGAGACACTCTCTCTCTCTCTCTCTCTCTCTCTCTCTCTCTCGTCTCTCTCTCTCTCTCCTCTCTCTCTCTCGTTGCTTTCTTGTCCCTTTCTCTTATCCCACTCATCGCCAGTGAATTGAATTGGCCCGATATGTATTGTCAATTGTTAGCGAGGTAGATGCCTCGTTGAACCCCAGAATATTTTCAGCCCTCTTCTCCTCACTCTCCTCCACTCTCCCTAACCCCCACCCCCCCACCCACCCCATTCGTTCTCTTTTCCTTCACTCTCCTCCTTCTCGGACCTTTCCCCCCTTCCCCTTCCCTTTCCCGCTCCTTCGCTCTCCTCTTTCTCTCTACTCTTCCTTTCGTACCCTTTATTCTCTCACGTCTTCAAGGAGCTGTCTTCTTTATTGAAAGTGAAATTAGCTTTATCTTACGACCATTTTTATTGTTCAACTACTTAGATTGTGGGAGTTGAATTTTCCATGTAATTTTCTACCGAATATTTTTAACACTTAATGCCTTTCTTTTATAAATATGTATTTATATGAATTTTATGCACATCACCGTGATTCATATACATGCTATTCCGAGGTACGGCGAATGGGATGTTACAGGACATTTGTAGCTTAATGTGTGTGTGTAATATATACATATACATATATATATATTATATGTATATTAGTATATATATATATATATATAGATATATATATATATATCTATATATATAGATATATATATATATATATATATATATATATATAATATCGTCTTTGTGGAATGATAGCGAGAATTGTGTTTAGAGATGTGAGGGTTGCGTAATCCTTTGTGTCATTAAGATTGTGTATTTGTTTAAATAATTCCGTTTGCCACCACCACCAGTCTTAGGCGAATTATTGGATCAGTCTGATTAGGGTAACATAAGAAAGAAAGCGCTTTTAGACAGAGGTAGCGTAAAACGGTACAGTTTTTGGCCATTCTGTTTTTATTTCTCATCAACTGAGCCGGTCTTTGGGACGAAGGTGCGATTCCGATAGAAGTGTGCACAAGGCACAAAAACATTTACTACATCACATATGCTATTATTGTTAATGTTGCGCGGACATTACCTTTTTGTATAGTTATTTCCTACGATTTTCGTTTTTTATTTTTTTATCACTTAATTTTATTTTGAATCCAGTTATTATTCTCTTCGGAAATTCACACTGTCACCAATGTTATTCCGAAGGAAGTATCTGACATTACAGTGATACACCGACGGAAGGCATTGTGAAAGAGAATGAAATCCACTGACTATCGGAAGAGGAGAAAGGGATGCCGTAAATCAGAAAGTTAAAGAATATATAGAGAAGGAAACTGCAGTAGGACGAGAAAATAGGGATAATAAGCTGCAGGAGAAATTCGGGGATGGGTTGGGGTTGGTCCCTTCATTTTCGGGGGTTCCCCCTTTTGGTGGGGGGTGAGGGTTGCGGGGTTTTAGTGAATGTGAGAGGGGACCTGCCGGGTACCATTACATTAGTTATGTTTGATTTAATGCTAATCAAGAACGATGTCACTCCGTCACCCTTTATTGCCGTGTTTCGATATTTTATGTTAACGGCTCTCTCTCTCTCTTCTCTCTCTCTCTCTCTCTCTCTCTCTCTCTCTCTAACAAGGATTTTTCTGCCTTCCTGAATTATGCCGTCGACTACTTTAATATGTTTGGCCTGTTATTTTGATACGTTGCGGACAATTTCTCTCTCTCCCTCTCTCTGCTTATTGATTATTTAATGCTGTGTTCAAGTTAAGAGTAACGTGGAATTTTCTTGTTTCATGCCAGAAATTTTGTAGTTATTTCTATTTCGTACAAACGTACTGTTTTGTCCTTGAATTGATTTCTAACATTTTGGAAGTTTCTTTTTTGTTAGGAAAGAGTTATGTATTGCAAGACGTCCCATATAAATTGTAGAACTCAGTTTTGTGAATCTGCACTGAATGTAATTGTGAATATAATTTCGTTTTCTTTTCGTTGCAGGTATGTGGTTGGGAAACAGTCATTACTGTATGTCGCGCTTGATGCCTCAAGCGTCCAACTATTGCTAACTTGGTTCTCTTTACCTTTGGAACGTAAGTTTACCACTAGTTTATTGATTATATATATATATATATATATATATATATATATATATATATATATATATATATATATATATATATATATATATATATATATATATATATATATATAGTAATAGTTATTATAGGCAATTCTGTTTGGTTTTACCACCTCAGTTTTTGAGTTGTCGCTCCAGTTTATATTAGTATCACATTTTTTGGCCGCAGTTTTGGTCAGCTTCCGTCCATCAAAGTATAGGGAGTGTTTTGCATGTAAGTCCATTATCTGCTTCTTTAGGTATTAGGGGAAGAAATGAAAGGAGAAAAATTTCCATGACTGAATTTTGTCAAGGAGTCATGCTACGCCTACTCCAAAAATGACTATCTTGATGAATGATGAGACATTGGAAATACTTGTTAATGTGATCTTTAATTATTGGAATCAAACAATAATATTGTTAAAGGTAGCGTAAATATAGCTCTCTCTCTCTCTCTCTCTCTCTCTCTCTCGTGCATGTGTGCGCGTTAACCATTGTCTTAATCTTGACCTACTCACATTTATATGTCTAACCACGTACATTATTTTTATTTCATCTCTTTGGTTATGTAGTATGCATTTACATGTGTTATTTTTAGAAGTTGTTTCTAATATTCATGGGCTGAGACACAACGATTATCATGTCTGTTGCCAAAATATTAGTCAAATAAAAAGTACTATTTTATGGATTTCGTTATTGAGTGGTACAAATGTTTTTGTATATCTCCTTCCTATGGCGAAGTTTCAATGACTGTTATTTCCTCTCTTAGCTGTAGGATAGAAGTAATCATTAGCGCAAAAACATTTTTTGGTGGGGCTGTCTTATAAGTATCGGTACCGCAAAAAAAATAATGAGCTAGTCATTAGAAATTGGTCGAGTGACACTTGATCCGTTTGTCATTGTATCTAATTGAGATGTTGTCCGGGTGGCCAAACTGTTTTTGTCATTATAATTTTGCTCATATCGCTAATGAAGTTCGTATGGCATTAAATATTAGATTTTTTTTTTATGTTGCAGTCACGCTAATGTGTTGGTCGCAGAACCTTGATTTTTTCCCCCCAACAAATCGAGTTAATTTCTTATTGAAGGAAAAAGAGACTACTAATACGGAAGTGGAGATTTAGTTAATGTAATTGTGTGATGTTAATTGATAAGGGGATACCCTTTTTCCCCGTTTCTCCCGAGATTCTTTTTCTTCTCCCGGTCTTACAGATTTTAGTCATTCGTGTTGTTTTCCGTCTTCTCTGTAATAAAACGTTGTAGTAGATTATTCCGTTTGTGCATTATCCATTTGAGAAGTAATGCTCTGTGTAATTGTTCCTCTCTCTCTCTCTTTCTCTCTCTACGCGTAACTTTTCGCTTCCGAATTGTAAACGGAAAGTGTGCAGGGGAAGTGTATTTTTTTCTTCTATAGATGGGAGCGATGTAAAGGTCGGTCAGACTGGGCGCTCTCATGTTTCTGGGCGAAGGGACGATAATCGTCTTGGCATTGAGTAGGAGTGAGTGACCTTGGTGTTTGGGTTCAGCAGAGGTTTGTTATGGGAGGAAATGGATCCGGTTTGTAGAGCGATGTCTGTTCTTCTCCCATTTCTTGAGTTTACTGATCTATTGTATTATTATTATTCAACTAGTACGGGTTCGTTCCTCTCTCTTTTCTTCACTTTCTGCCATAACAAAAACGTACATCCTCGGTACTGTTGAACGTCTGTGGAATGATCCGTTAAGTGGATACAATCTATTTCTTCTTCGGCTTACTTATCTTCCCAAGACTGCCCTTTACCACGTCATCTCATTCACTTCCCATGTCGTTGTTTTTTCTTTTGCATTTTCGTTCATCCGTCCAGGAGTCATAAAAGAACCAAAACATCTTCTTGGCCAGAGTGGGGAAGGTGGGAGCGGCTGAGCACAAATCTTTGTGCTGGGTCAACACACTGGGAGTTGTTGCACACTCGCTCCGGTAAAGGGGCCTTGTGGTATGTTGTTGCTGCATGCTGTGCTCTACAGTGCACTCTGTCTATTTAGCGATCTCTCCTCTCTCTCTCTCTCTCTCTATTTCAGCTTTGATTGGTGCTCTGCTTTCTTTGAGTAGTAAGTCCCGTATTTTTTTTACTTTGGACCTCTGTTGTAATTTGATATGCTGATATCAATATGAACTCGATGTGATAGATCAATTTACATTATGATATGGAGTATGAGCATTCACACACAAATATTTTGGCCTTATACTGTAAAAAATTAGTCATATATATATATATACATACATACATACATATATATCATATATATATATATATATATATATATATATATATATATATATATATATATATATATATATATCGTCATGAACGTGAAAAATCGTATGCATTTATGTTTACCTGAGTCACCGGAAAATCCCCATCTGCGAATAAATTCTCATGACTTCTACTAATGATTAGTAAATGAAAGAGGGAAGAAAGTTAAGAAGACTATGAGAAGAAGAAAGGTTGTTGGGGGGGGAGGGGCTACTACGTTTGAGGGAAGAGAGGATGAGTTAGGCATCAGCGAGAGAGAGAGAGAGAGAGAGGGAAGGGGGATAATTCGATTTGTCGCTCGTATACCCTTGGCTCTTTTTTCCTTTACTGCATGTGTCATTTGGTAATGGCCGTCCAGTCGCAAACAGCCTTGTTTCTGCTCTTACGTCTCATGGGTCAACCCTAACCCCCCATCCTCCATCCTCCCCTAATCCCCATTTTGTATCCACTTATGCCTCAATCTGAGCTTTAGGCATTTTCGGCACGATGTAAGATGGACACGTTTATTTTTTATTTGGGATGCAGGAGACTTCAGTTTTTTTTTTTTTCTCCCCGTCCACTTATATTTAATTTTTTTTTCTCCCCCGTCCACTTATATTTTAAGTTTTTTTTTCTCCCCCGTCCACTTATATTTTCAGAAATAATGAAAATAGAATGACGTGTTGTATATATGCATACCCATATATACACATACATATACAAACACATACATACATACATACACGATGAGAGAGAGGGAGAAAGACACATACATGCATACATGAACATACACAATGAGAGAGAGAGAGAGAGAGAGAGAGAGAGAGAGAGAGAGAGAGAAGGGCTGTAAGCATTTTCATATTTATTGCGATTGATATTAGTGAATTTATGGATTGGAAAGCGTGCGCTGTGCACCGTGTGAATTTTCCCGATAGTTAACACGTGTAGTGTGTGTCTCCCCCTTTTTTTTTTTTATTTGATTCGACAAAAAAGTCGGTGGGTCTGAGTTTTATCTTTAGTAGATAACGATATGATGTATTTATCTTTACTGAAATGGAAATCGTTGTATGAAATGTGAACATTAATTCATTATTTTGTCATCATTTATGTAATTATATGAAATTTGTGTGAGTGTATTCTTCAGCTCTGATGTTTTTTTATATTTTCTGCTATTAAAATAGTTTGGTAACGTAAATCTTCCTTTCTTACATTCAAAGAGTTAACTACCAAATTATAATTGTATAAATACCTTGTTATTTATATATTCATTCATTATAAACAATATTCTGTCTCTTATTCTGATAATATGACTGCACTGCAATCTGATATTGTTAGATATTTTATATGTCCTCTTCTTGCGTGATATTGTAATTCAAGGGATTTAAAAAAGTAACTCATTTTGGTACCTTTTATTTTTGTGTTTCGTGAGTGTTTTATTTCGGCGTGGCATTTTGCTGTCGAAAATCTTCCGTGTATAAAGTGTTCAATAGAATTCTGCTTTTCACTTCGGTGTTCTCTCACGCTCGACTCCATTATTCACTCTCAAACTATCATTTTCTCTTTCCTTGCTTCGCATTAGAGCGCAGTTTTACATTTCATGCATACTTTCTCTTTTGTCTCTCACACGACCCGAGTCTTACTCTGCTTGTTCGTTTGTTTGTCTGTTTGTTTCTGGTTTCTTTGGTTCTTCACATTATCTGCTGCAGGTGTTTGGGTCAGTAGTACTAGTTGTAGTAATCACAATTAATATTATTACTAAAAACGGTTTTACATATGGGAATTTGGACTTTATGACGCACATCATAGAAATTTAGGTCAAGTCTCTCTCTCTCTCTCTCTCTCTCTCTCTCTCTCTCTCTCTCTCTCTCTCTCTCTCTCAGTTCAGAGCATTGATATTGGAAAATGGAATCCTTTTAAAATAGATATATTCGTAATTCCTCAGAATATTATTTGTAGAAGCAAGTCGTCATTGCAGGAAACTCCACATAATCATTGTTACAGCTAAATCACTGAACCATGTACGTACACCTGCGCTTATTACGGGAGAATGACAGTGTATGTATAGAGGTAATTACATACGTGACGGAACAGAATGCGGCCGACACTTTCCAAGTCTTGGCCGACTTTTTAAGTAAAAGGTATTATTTTATCACTCCCTAAGGCGCCGATAATCTTTTCTAAAGGAATATCATATAACCAGGAGGAAAAGAGGATGGGGAAATTCCCGAGAATGGAGGGGGAATCCGAGATGGCGCTTCCATGAATGCACACCTGAGCGTGTGCGTCGCCAAGATCGGCATTTGTTGTGATCTTCATCTTAGCGCTTTTATCGTTCCTATTTTTCTTTGCGATTATCTATTAATGGATCATACCCGTATTATAATCATTGTTCTTTTCACGTTGAACATTAATATTCATTTATATTCCTCGAAATACTGTTATCTTTTTCATAAGGGTTCAGTGAGCCAATCCATCATCCACAACATTCTATTCCATTTTCACCATTCGCCTGCATATGTGGAATTTGCCGACTTCCTTTGTGCTTCCTGCTGTATGTAACCTGTCTCTTTTCCACCGGCAATAAGCCCATGTGCACAATTTTCTTGTAGCAACCGAGATATCATGGACAATCATGCCAGTCTGGGGCTCTTTACCAAATAAAATCAAAATCGGAATACCAACTGGGAACGGAATGAATTTCCACCTCGACACTAATATGGTGAGCACCGGAGGCGCTCTCGGCGTATTATTCTGTGTGTAGCCCCGACGCCTTTTCCTCTTCCTTCTACATCGTCATCCCCTCCACGTTGAACTCCCTTTCCCTCCCTCTGCACCCTTTGAGTTCCCCTCTCTCCCCACTCGCCCCGCCCCCACCCCCACCCCACCCCCCAGTACACCCTCGCCTCCCCCATTTTCAGTACATTTGTATAGTGCGTCTATATACAAGCTTCGGTTGCCAGATACCTCAACATCACTATTGATTTTCTTCCTCTTGTTTAGTCTTGAGTTCTTGCATTCGAATAGATATAACCGATTTTGAAGAATTTATTAATACATTATCCGCGTTGGACGCCCTTTTCAGGTCGCTGTTTTCATGGGAAGTAGACGGTTACTGGAGGAAATTTGATGGATTTGCCGCTCATGTCATTTCCATGACAGTTTTTAGTAGTATTTGCTGTTGTTAATAGTATGATTGCTGTTGATGGTGATATTGTGGCTGGTCTTGTTTCGTTTAACTTTAGGACATCGTAGAGAATTTTCGTTGCCAACAAGATATTGTATGCGTTGATGGTTAAATATTGCTGGAAAATGCCCCGGTTTTCATAACTAGTTTCCCCAACGATTTTCATATGAGATGGCAAACGGATGGGATAAATAGAGATGTATATTTCTGTGCTTTGTGTTCAGGTCGTAACTGTATTATTCCTTTTCAATTAATTTCGGAATCATTTTTTTTAGGAGCTTGATTTTGCTGTAATGTATGTGTTTTTTATATATACTATATATATATATATATATATATATATATATATTATATATATATATATATTGAAACATTTTCCATTTCCCCCAACAGGGAGTAGCTCCAAAGAAAAAAAACAACAATCATTCATAATTGAACCACTGAAGCGTGGATGAACCCCCCTGTGCAGAAAACACCACAACACTAGCATATCATACACCTACAGAGAAGACTCATTAGCAGGTGTCTAACCTATCACGCGCCCTGTATCATTCACTTTTATCTGGCTCGGTTTCTTGCGCTTCCTGCGTATTAAGACTCTGCCTTATACAAACTGTCTTGCATCTAACCCCCTCTGGGACTTCTTCTCATCCATCCTCCTAGCGATGCAGAATGATGTATTCTTTTCACAAGCCCGTCGTGTGCCATCTTTGGCCATTTCAATTGTGTGTGTGTGTGTGTTTTTTTTTTTTTTTTTTTTGTTTTTTTTTTTTTTTTCTCAGTTATAGACCTCCTTAGGCAACAGTTTCAAACCGTTTCAAATATGTTTTTATCTTTTGTAGTAAACACCCAGAGTACTTATATATATATATATATATATATTATATATATATATATATATATATATATATATATGTGTGTGTGTGTGTGTGTGTGTATTGTGTGTGTGTGTTTTAATGTTTGGTATATGTCTATATTAACGCGTAAGTGCGTTTTTGTTAGTGTTAGGACCATATTCCTGTTCGTGTGTGGGATTGTATTTTTGTTGTACATTTGTGATAAAATCGTGTAAGGTTGTTTAATGAATGTAACAGACAATACCAACTTCTAATGCTCAGTAGTTCGTGGTTGTATTGATCCTACTTCGTTATACTTCAAACCCCCGGTAAGGTGTGATATTGCACAATTTTAGGTGCATTAAAAAAATTCAATTGCCAACAGCTGCAATTGTAGAGAAAAATAAGTTGTTTTTTTCTCTAAACTACAGAAAACAAATAAAGCTGTAGGTGGTACATTTTTCGAAATAAATAAAAAATTAAAATATTATGAAGTGACAATGGGATTTGATGTTATATATTCCTTCACACATATTTCCACACCTCCTCCTCCTCCTCCTCCTCCTCCTCCAGCAACTGTAGTTTGTCATTTGTCGATGCGGTGAATAGATTGCTGGAAAAAACACCGGATCCCTACTAATTATCTGCTTCTTTATTTTTTCGTTTTTTTTTTTTTTGAGCGTTGAGTTTTGTATATGACGTAATTGGTTTTGTTTTTTAGTGTGGAGGATTTAAAATCTGACTTTTCCTAGTTTCGGATGTAGTTGTCTATTATTGAAGGAGTTTGCTTAACTTGCCAGTTTTGCCGACATTATGCATATTTCAGTGTTGCTGGGTTCTTTCAGTTCTCGAGTTTTTCTCTGTTAAATTGGAATAATGAAGTGTTATTTTATTGCCCTTATGTTTGTTCTTTTATTGTCGCGTCTGGCGTATTCGTTACCTGAATAGCAATTTTAACGATTGCCAATAAGAGCTGTGTAATGTAATGAAATGTAATTTTGATTTTGATGAATGCCAGTAAAGAGCTATGTAACGTAATGAAATGCAGTATGTAATCATTTTGACGGCAGCTGGCAGTAATAGCTGTGTTATGTAATGAAATATAATGTTAAATGTGATTGATACTAATAAAAGTCTCGTCATGTAATGAAATGTAATGTTCATTTCATCGAATGCAAATAAAGAGTTCCACAGTGTAATGGAATAGTGTTTATCTGTCTTTTCAAGATTTGAAAGAGCAATTTTGATATCGTTTCAAGAATCATTGCTCACCATTGAACATTTTTTCTGATAATTTTTGAAGAATGATATTTGATTTTTTTGCCAAGTCTCATTTTAGAATTGATTTTTTTCGTTGGTTGTAAAAAAATTTGTCTTGAAATTCTGGTAAAACAAAGTACATTTGTAAATCGGTTGCGTAATTATGGTTAAGAGTTCAAGGTTCTCTAGGTGACTGCGTCAGTGAAGGTACTTGGCGCATCTTTAAATTGCGTAAATGATTTTAGGACACTAGACGTGAGGTCTGATAAGGTGGAGTCATATTATTAAACGGTTATTTACTTGGGCATCCGTTTCGTGCTGCACTCGACTGGCTCTTGTTCCAGTGCCCACAAAGCAAGGCTAGAAGGGTCCACTTAAGTTGATACGTGCACCAAAAAGTGCGAAGTAGGACTGTAAGTAGCATACTACATTGATTAATGAGACTCCAGGTGTTAAACTCTCTCTCTCTCTCTCTCTCTCTCATGTGTCAGGTATGAGGGAGATTATATGCAGAAGCAAACAAATAATAAAAATAACGAACATTAGCCATTTCGCCGTCCGAATCGCCATGAAATTAAGAAATAAAAATGGTGCGAGTGGATTGTGTTTGGTGTTGTAGTACAGTAATTGAAAAGCCAAGTCCAAAATATGGGCGCCATACATCGATGGGCATTTATTCAAATACGAATTGATTTCCCGGATGTTGTGTCGTGGTGCCAGCGCTGCGTCCGTCGACAATTCCTTACACAAATAAATAAGTAAAATCCCGCACATTAATCTGGAGGCGGTCACGGGGGGGCAGCCTTCATAAATGCGCTGAGTAGATGGAAATGGTTTCGATGTTCTTTATTAATAACGAGAAGCTAATGGTTCTCTTCCGTCAGTGAAGGATTTGCCTGAAGCTTTTCCCACAGAGCTCTTGTAGTTAATCTGCTCTAAGCTTGACGAAGCTTTAAGTAACAATGTAAAGACTTAAAGAATTGAGGTGAGCTTTTGGAAAGGATTTTGATGAACTTTGCATCAACTTTACATACACTTTTAGACGACTTAAAATGCAAGTCAGCCTTCCTCTGCCCTTTCGTTCACCCCCCCCCCCCCCCTTCCCGCCTCCCTCTCTCTGCCCACGCACCCTTCCTTGGTTATTGGTTTTGTTTTATTCCTTCCCTTCCCTCCCCTACCCCCGCCCCGCCTCCACCTGCCTTGCCCTCTCAACTGGGTCGGGGATGATTCTGAACTCTGGTCTTAATTAAATTCAAGGGAAGTGACGTAATGTTTTGCGTGTAATATCAGTGTTATTGTTCGTGTTTTTCCCTTATTCATATTCTTTTAAATGGTCGCCATTACTCAGATTTATTCTGGGAGTAATGAGCCATTCTGATGTCCAGAAGTGATTTAGATGCGTAGTTACCGAGGAAGATTCTAATCTAGCAAGGAAATATCTTTTGAGGGAAGTATATTATCCTCAAATAATTAACTGAATATTTATCTAGAGGTGTGTTTAGTCATATGAGTGTAATGAAGTCTAGAAAGATGTAAAGGTAGTCGGTGACCTTCGTCACACTAGATTAATGACCTTTGGCATAGGATACGGTTGTTGATGAAGTGGGATGGGTTTCAGGAGATCGTTAGTGCAGTACCACAAAAAGTGGCTTGCGGGTGTTGGTGGAAACAACTGTTACTCTTATATAAATATGAGACTATTGTTAATTAATAGAAAAAAAAGTACCATAGTTATGAAGACCTGGGAGTAAAAAGCGGGGCGAGGTTTATAATGCTTTCACAGGAAAATTTAGTCAGCAGTAATTTTTATGAAATAAAAATAATAGGAAAATCAGTAGTCCTTAGCTTGAAATATTTGGTACCCTACTTCCGTCACCCTTTTGCTAAAGCTGTTGACTGTTTTCAGAAAGTCAGGAACTTTTTATAGAATGGCTGATACGAGTCACACATTATAGTTTGCTTGTTATATATCGTATGCATTGCACTGTTATTTATGTTAATTGTCTTTCGATATTAATTTTCTTATTTACTGTATTCTTTTCCCACACTGGGCTACTTTCCCTGCTGGGGATGTTTAGGTAGGCTTGTAGCACTCTTCATTTCCTACCAGGGTTGCAGCTGTCTTATATAATAATAATAGTAATAATAATAATAATATAATTATTATTATTATTATTATTATTATTATTATTATTATTATAAAGAAGTCTTTAGGAACCCATTGGTCATTTACTGAAGGTTACAGGTCTTCAGAAATAAAGCAAGCCATTTTGCAATTGGTAACAGAAGGTACCCAGAAAGTCATTATTCGCTTACGAAACGTTACAGTTTCCTGACTGTCAGCACGAGAAGTAAAAGAAATTTTAGTTTATTTGTACGAAATTGGCGAAAAGGTCTTCTTGGGAGTTTGCTTTGCTGAATTTTTTCTAATATGAAACTCGAATTTCAGTGTCATGCCTTTTGGAAGACGCAAAGTTTTGATTTATTTTTTACCATAAATTTAGTAAATAATGAGAAAAATCTTGCAATACATTAAAAGTGTAACAAATGAAAATACTGTTAACGATAGAAGTTAAAACTTGAAAACCACGAAACCAATGACCTCCAACCTCATTTGCAATGGAGTATGTTATTTTAGGACGGCATCATAGTGACCTCCCCTCCCAACGATTATTAATTTGGTCACTTGTGATTAAGATGTTAATCAGGGTATTGATCATTTTTGAATCGCTGGGATCATCAGGATTATGAAGTTCATTATCACAATGTTATTCAGCGAAAAGTATAAATGATTGTATCTATTATGGCTGTAAGGTTTCAAGAGTTGAAATATTACCGCGTACCATTGTGTTCATAAAGAGGCATAGGAGAGAGAGAGAGAGAGAGAGAGAGAGAGAGAGAGAGAGAGAGAGAGAGAGAGAGAGAGAGAGATTCTGTTTATACTAATCTTTTGGGGTTTAATACTCAGCGTAAAAGTGATGGAGGTAGGCTGTTGCTCAACATGACTATTTCTCAGTCATGATTATATTTTATAGCATAAGTCGTTGACCCCAACCTCCTTATTATCAGTCTCAACGAACGCTAACTTTCACAAACCTCTGGAATGGTCTTCCGTCTCTCTCTCTCTCTCTCTCTCTCTCTCTCTCTCATATTCCCCATCTCGATTTTTTCTTCTATAACCATATTCATTTTCCTTCTTCCTGCTCTACCGTTTCATCTTGGCTCCTCTTCTTATTCCCCTTTCTCGCGTTCTTCAAGACCCCTCTTGCGCTCATTAATTTATTCAGTCCCCTTCCTCTTATCTATTTTCCCTACCTTCTGCTTCTTCTTCTTCCTCCTACCCCTTCTCCTCCTCCACCTCACCCTGTCAAATCTACGTACTTTCCCCTCTCTTTTCGTTGTTCCCCTTTCTCCTTTCCAACAATGATTAATGGGCTCATTGCTTCCCGTTTTCTAAGATCTGGAGCACCTTTACCCCCGTTTTCTTTTCCTGTCACGAACTGTGTAATTTTGTGTATTCTTTTTTTATGTCTATCTGAACTGTGATCTCTCTCTCTCTCTCTCTCTCTCTCTCTCTCTCTCTCTCAGCACACATCCTTGTCAACGATATATCCAAATATTTTAAATTGTGTTGCTTCGTACTTTGGTCTTCAATGAAATAGAAATTTTCCAAGAACTGTATATAGTATATTATCCACATATTTTGAAACGAGTGATGATCTTAAAGCTAAAACATTTATGTAGCTCCATGTCTTTAAATTGCGCATTTAAAGTTGCTCAGTGAGAATTGCATTACTCGCCGAAATGAATGGGAATCGTTGTGATTAGAGTGTCTGCCCAGAGGGTTTATTCGCAACTCTTATTCATTGTGACATTTTTCCCCCCTCAAGCCGTGTCAGTGATTAAGCAATCATGAAGTAATTTACTGTCCCATTTTATAAAGCTGCCGAGGGAGTGTTTATTTTGTTGGCCCTTCAATTGACGTCATTGTTGCATTGTGAAATGAAATATTTCTCCGAAATTTGCTCAGAGTTTGAGTTAATGCGTCTGTGTTTTGAATTTCATTCGTTGCTCATCTCTGTATATTTTAAGAATATCCCCGTTAGCGTGACTTCCGTCTCCATGTCGTTCATAAAAGCATAGCGGGTCGCAACAGGCTTTTGTTTTAATCTGTAACTGTAATGCGTTCGCCTGCGTAGCGCAGAACGCTCGCATGATAAGCGTAACAGAAGCTAATAAATCAAGAATACAAAGTTTCTAGGCTGTTATTGAATGAGTTTGTAGTTGACTCTGTTGTTTCGCCAATTGCATTGTTGAGCATCCAAGTTTATAGGCCGGATCCATTCTGGGCTTTCGAGGCTGCTCCCGATTCCAAAAAGGGATTTCACTCATTCCAAGGAAGGAGTTCCGTCGTTGCTGGTTATGAGTGTGCTGGCGTCAAAGACGGAAGCCTTTGTGTATGGCTAATACTAGGAATATACCCATACCTTGAAAAATTACGGTCATGCAAGAAATAATTTCCCCGTAGGCTATCGATATGATTCACGGAAATATACGCAGACATGCTGGAACTTGAAATAATTCCTCATTAAACCTATGGAATCAAAGTCAAGGGGTGGGGGAGGGATGACGAAGAATTTTGTAAGCAGAAGGAAGGAAGACTTTATATGCTGCCCGTAGGTGGATGTAAATGGAGATGTATTCGTTTCAGTTTGACGTCGATTTCATTTTTCGGGTTGTGTCACCCTTCCCGAGGACCATTAATGGTAGACAAGTCAGGTGTTTTCGTAATTGAGTCATTTTAGGTGGAATTTTATCTTGTGGGTAGATGACTCTCACGCTTTCGATTTCTTAGTCGTCATCTCAGATGTGTTATGTATATGAATGACCATAATTAATACTACTGTATACTATGTTCCTTAATTGGCAACTATTTAGAGAGAGAGAGAGAGAGAGAGAGAGAGAGAGAGAGAGAGAGAGAGAGAGAGAGAGTGAGAGTGAGTGCATATGTTCGTCCCTGGCACCGGACCTAAGTAAGATAAGATCCAATTTTAGATACGAGCTCTGTTTAATTAATAGCAGACGGGTGCAACAGCCCCCTTTGCCGCTGACGACGACGACGACGACGAAGGCGACGATGAAGTCGAGGAAAGCAACGACTACAGCGACGATGTTAATGTGGAGTTACTCTCTCTCTCTCTCTCTCTCTCTCTCTCTCTCTCTCTCTCTCTCTCTCTCATTAGTAGAAGTAATTTTAGGTTATTTTGATCCCTTCGAAGTCTTTTATTTTTCAATGCAGTTCTTTTTAATTTTAAGCATAATAACTGCCCATTCCCAGTGGTGGTGGTATTGCTGGCCATTGTAACGCCTTAAGAATATTCTGAAATCCTTCAAATCAGCTCAAGTTTTTTTAAACCTTTTAAAAGAAGTTCTGGTTTTATGAAGATGAATTCCACGCGGAATTATGGTGATAGACAATTGAATGGCAATACCCGTGAATTTGATTAAAGTGAAAAAGTTGAATCATTCCCTTTGACATGAAGCATTAATTAAAGCAGATTAAATGAGGACATGTGATTTGACATATGCAAATTAACAGGTGTAAACGTTTAGTGTTGCATGATGGTCTATATCTCGTCTGAAGAATTGACATTCGGTTCATGTCACGGTAGGCTACCCTTAAAATGAGAACGGAACGGTAGGTGACCTAATAGCTTCATGAAGTCTTTGGAAAAGCTATATGTAAATGGAAGAGATGAACAGATTCGAGTGAATATTTGTATAGTTTAAAAAATGGGGGGTGGGGTGGGTGACGATACTAGTAATGCTGTTTTAGGTGTTATTGGTATTAGGTTATATAGCAGAATGAATAACAAGGCTGCCAAAATTATATATGTAATATAATATAATATAATATAATAGAGGCGCGCGCGCGACACACACACACACACACACACACACACACACACACATATATCTATATATATATATATACGTATACATACGTATACATACACCATGCGCGTTTTTTCCTTGGATTGGTGCGCAAAGGTAATAGTAGTGTCAGTTTTCAGCAAGTCTTTTTAGGGTGAGTGCCAGCCCTATACGCCCTACCCCCGGGAATACTCATGGGGCTGCACACTTACGGAGCCTGTCATTTCCTATCGGTCTCCCACATGAATACCGACTTGACTCAAAGCTGCTTAACTCTGTTGATCACCGACATCGAAATATAGCGTAGATGTTAATGCCGTCGGCTGCACTTGCCCATGATACGGTTAGGCTCATGAGAAAAAGAAAACGTCCACTTACAACGAACGCTGTTGAAAGTTTTAGCTTGTGAAGGAAGTGTAGAGTTTGTCTAATTAAAATGTAAGTTTTTGCTTTTACGTCTTTAAATATTTAGATTATTAATAATCGATTTGATGTTCTCGAATTGAATTGTATGTGTCTCTTTGTTATGAATCGGTGTCATTGCGCCTGTACCTAAAATCCGTGCACACTTGTATTATATATATATATATATATATTATATATATATATATATATATATATATATATATATATATATATATATTCCACTAATAATAAATCTTCTTTTCTTGTAACAATATTTTTTACATAGAATAATACGCCATTAATAAACAAAATAAACATTTTCGTTGTGACAGTTATTCCATATATTCGTCCATCCCAAATGCCTTATTCAGTCCAACTCAAATAAATCTCTCATAAACTATAAAACCACTATTTATAACCAGGCTGTCACATGTATATTTATCTTATTTTTATCATTAAAAACCTCATTTATTTCGGAGCGATTACATTTAATATTTCAAAGTGACGGCCGAGAACGGAAACGGTCGTAATTGTTCTCTCTCTCTCTCTCTCTCTCTCTCTCTCTCTCCTCTCTCTCTCTCTCTCTCTCTCTCTCTGCAATGTTTTGGACGGAGTTGTTTCCCCTTTTATGTTGTTTAATGATATTTTCATAATGTCGTTATATTTCCTATTACAGTTCCACGAATGCCATTCCCTACAACAAAGTGAAGGTCTCTTTTTATACGAACGATGCTCATTGGCGGTGAACGATTCTTTGTGCAGGTTTTTCCCCAACTAACTCTCTCTCTCTCTCTCTCTCTCTCTCTCTCTCTCTCTCTCTCTCTCTCTCTCTCTCTCTCAGGTAGGGTAGTATGGGCGTCTATATAGTCATTGCCGTGTTGTCCAGTTTTTTGTTACTTTGTAGAATATCGATTTATATATATATATATATATATATATATATTATATATATATACACTATATATATATATATATATATATATATATATATACACTATATATATTATATATAATATATACATAATTTATGTTAGTGTTTGTGTTTGTCTATACGTGTGTATGGAGAGAGAGAGATTCATTCTTTGAAATGCTACTATGAAGGTTCACACATTGTGTATATTTGCATTCACATTCTGTACGTAAACATAATTTTGATAAGGTACCCAATTCCTTACTTTTTTTTCTTCTTTTTTTGCACCGAGGGTTTGGGTCATAAATGTTCATATTGAAATGTTTTAGTCGTTAATGGATAGGACGATAACTTTGTGAGGAAATGCAGCGTGAAGTCATTTTGGTTGGATGGTGGTCTTTATGGCGGGGGGGAAGGGCCCCCTGGTGATTATCAAGCGATTTGTTAAAGAAACCTCTGTAGGTTATTGCATAATTCATGGTCTTTATGTATTGCTCGATTAATGGGTAAGTGGAAACTTTCTGTTCAGCATTTGTTGCAGTTTATCTAAGTATATCATGTCCATTCATAGGGAGGTGTGTAAGTATACATTCTTGCTTACATGTAAACAGGTTTATGTCCATTTTGTAGAAGTGTATTTTCAGTTTATGTCACTCCAGAAATAGTGTAAAGTCCATGCTTACAGACATACACAGATTCCTTCATCATATGCGTAGATATATTAGGAGAGTTCAATGATTATTGAGACTAGTTTTGTTTATTATTATTCCATGAAAGAATTCAGTTTGTCTGGTTAGTGACGGTGAAATTGTATAATAAAACGATGTATTTTTGCTTATTGTTGTAATTTTTTCTTTTTGGGGGTTGGTGGGAGTGAACCGACCTCCAGCTTACTCGGGACGCAAGCAAGATTTTCAGCTCACGCACAAATTGAAAATATTATTTTTATCATTTTACATAAGTTTAAACTCTACGGTCAAATAGAGCCTTGTTTCACCAACTAAAATTAAATACGCTATATTTTATTAGAAATAATTTGTGTGTGCTGTTTAACATGCACGTTATTATTTTTTACATTTTGTTTCTAATAAATACATCATAAATATCTTATCCTAAAATTCCTGTATCTTTAATTAAACGCAAAACACCTTTTTCAGGCCTTTTTAAGCTCTTCCATAGACCTTCCCTAACCCCCTCTTCCCAACAACAACAACCACAAAAATAGTTTGTAGGCTTACTCCACGAGTAAGCGATAAAAAGAAAACCGTGTCCCTTTTTCATTCTTAGGTAAACAGAATTAAACATGCGAGGACTATATTTTGAAAGAGAGAGAGAGAGAGAGAGAGAGTCATGTAAAATATAATGGCCTGTTAAGACATTAAGTCTGTAAATAATATATGTAAAAGATATTGCCCAAGTGTGAAATAATAATCTCTGTACACAGTTGAGAGAGAGAGAGAGAGAGAGAGAGATAGTCATGTAAAATATAATGGCCTGTTAAAGACATTAAGACTATAAATAATTTATGTAAAAGATATTGCCCAAGTCTGGAATAGTAGTAATCTCTGTACACAATTTAGAGAGAGAGAGAAAGAGAGAGAGAGATCTGGTGAGGCCTTGTTGAATGGCAAAGCGGAGGCGCCTTTCACTCGACCCGGTCGATTTACATGATTGGTGGAAGAGGGAGGAGGCCTAGAAAGTATAGGTATTATTAACCTCTTTGCTAATGTAATGGCGACCTCCTTTTTGGGAGCCAGCCGAGATTCTTTTCTGTTTGTTTGCTTGAGTTTTGTGAGGCAACTCTTTCGTTCTCATTGTTTGGATTTACCTCCCGTTTGAGAGAACGACTTTACAGTTCTGTTATTAGATCGAGTTGTTGGTATGTATATCTGTGGAGAGTGTGACTGAATGAATGAACCAATAGTCTGAGATTTTTCTTATGATCATTCTGCGACTTTCCTCTTTTGGATCGTTCATCTGTTCCTTCCTCTACCTTTAAAAGTATATTTTAGTTTTACCAGACCACTGAGCTGATTAACAGCTCTCCTAGGGCTGGCCCGAAGGATTAGATATTTTTACGTGGCTAGGAACCAATTGGTCAGCTAACTACGGGATCTACAGTTTCTTGTGGGATCCGAACCGCATTATATCGAGAAATAAATTTCTATCGCCAGAAATACATTCCTCTGATTCCACGTTGGCCGCGCCGAGAATCGAACTTTAGACCACCGGATTGGTAGCCGAGCGCGAAAACCACTCGTCCAACTAGGAACTTTCCTGTACCTTTAATCAGAGATGGATTCTGAAATCTGTATTATCGTCAGTTCGATAGCTGGTGTTTATATGAAGACATAGAAATCATATAGCCAGCAAGAAATATTGGATAGAAAAATTCGATCTGTCAGTTCACTAAGCATAAGATTGACGTCCATCAATGTAATTATGCAGTGGCCGTGTTCTTGTATTATTTTCCAGTCTTTCTCGGAACTTATTGTTGTTATATATTTATTCATTCATTGGAGGGTCTCGTTGAACTGCAGCGATTGGCTTTTAATGCTAGACATCTTATACACGATGTTTGTTCTTTTGTGGTTATTTAACCCTTTGTACGTACATACGTATGCACTGTCCACTTGTTACTACGATGCAGTTGACGGCAACGAACGGTCCTGGATGAGCCGTAGAATTTGTGTCGCAGGGCTTTTGGCGTTCGCTCTCTCCTTTATCTGGTTGCGTTCATTTTTGTGTCACCTGCAGCTTGGGCGGACCTGTGATGAAACGAACGCGGCCAATCTAAGAGAAAATTGCTTTCGACAACTGGTAAGTCATTTGCTGTGATTGGAACTTGATCAAATGTTGCTCCATCTGTAGCTCAATTATCGTTCTCATTTATACCACTTCCTGCGAAATTGACCAATCAGGAACTGCATTTCCCTATAGAGTAACCGGAAAAGTGCTTTGTGATTGGTCCCATGAATGACTGACTTGATCATAATTGGCAGATTGTTTTTGGGTGTTGGTCCTTCTCCTCAAGCGTGGACGATGAATCCAAATTTTGGGAGGGACTGGAGAGGGAGTTGCCCCACCCACCCCAAAGGGGCGCAAGTGCTTCACTCAATATTAGACATGATGATTTTTTTCTTGCAGGTCAAGGGGTACCCTTACAGAAAGCGCCGTCCAGTATTTTGGAAGTTTATGAGTAATCAACTAAGACCTCTTACTAGTGAGCTAATTGAATTTCAATATACTTGGGTGACATATATTTGCTCTAATGTTTATTGGTTACAGAAACACAAAAAAATATACTTTACAAGATTCACGGTATTAATGAATGGTGAAGTGAAAAATACTTTACAAAATTCACGGGATTAATGAATGTTGAAGTTCAGTTGTAGAGGAAATTGAGCGTTGCTCTTGATCCTAAGTATATCGCCATTCTCTTGATTAGTTACAGCTACAACCTCTGATGGTTTATGTCATCCATCGCATTGACAATGATCTAGTTGGTGCTTAAATTAATATGGAAAAAGATTATTTTTTATGGATGATTTTCTTAACAGGCGTTACTTATGCCTAATGAATTTCTATTCTCACTTTCCTAACAATGGGACACTGGGTTTATCGTCATACCACCACCATACGCACAGACACATTATCCGACTATTTGTGACGTGGTTTTTATCCTTATCTTGCCGAATTTGACTTGACCATTGTCGGCCTTGCCTGCATCATTAAAAATTGCGTCATAAACCATATACATATGCAGTTGTAGTCAAGATAGGCATCGTGGTCGAAATTCGTCTCCCGGCATTGTTTGAAGAAAGTGTGCGTTCTGCACAGAGGTTTGCCTCTTCCGAATCCTTAAGTTGACGCGTGAAATGATGCCAGGGAAGAAATAGCTGTTGACAGATCTCATCCGCCTTCACCATTTAAACAGGGCAAGTTCACGAAAGAAATATGGCAGATTCTGAACAATCGGCGCACTGCTGTGACTACCAAGGCATAACTGTCTGCAAGAAATGCAACCTGGACGCAGTGGTATGCCTTTCGAAAGCGTCGGAGTGTCACCTTGAGAGTAACGGTTGTAAATCTCTGGGACGTAAACACCACCGCTCAGGAAACGTAGACCGTTGTGGCAAATCCACGGGAAATAAACGCCCCCATTTATTTAAATAGATATAAGTTGTAAAAATACTCGCGAGATTCTCGACACAAAGACGTGGAAGTTCGTTTCAGCGAATGTTGCGTTTGGAGTCGGAGCTTCCAGCTGAGGCTATGGATGGGGTCTGTCATTTGTAAGCAATGTAGCCTCGTAAGTTTCCATGTCGTGCAAGTCATCGTCAGTATGATCGCATGGCACAGGATTCAATTAGCAGTGCTGTTAAGGAGCAGTGCTTGAAGGCTTGGTCAAACGTTGTTTACAGGAAGAAGCCATGTTCATGGGACAGGTAAAGGCAGTGGAAAGTGGACGTCGAAGTGAACTTTGATGTATGTATATTAAGTTTAATTATATATATATAATTAATCTATATATATATATAGTATATATAGTATATATATTCTATTATTATTATGATTGGTCACACAGTTACTTTTGGTTTATTAGTTACAGTCTACTGCTACATGATATTTATTTGTAATTTTAGTTGTAATTGAATTTCAGTAGCTTCGCAGTGAACGCGACTTCTATTTCAGGCGTAGTTTATGAAAGGGATTGTTAGTGATGTGAACTTTTGACATTTTGATTAAGTTGTGTTCTAATAATAGCGACGGTGTTCATAGTAACTGCGTCGTCTTCGTAGTAGGATCATCAATAGCTTATTCACGCACTGTCAGGAGTAGGTATGTGTTGCTGGTGGAGGTTGAGGTTAACAACAAAGTGACTTCAAGGAAAGTACACGAAACCGTATCATACGGTTCTTTGTTTTAAAAAGTATTAAAAAAAAAAAAAATTATGTCATTTACGTAAATAGTCGTGTGATTTGAGCATCAGATATTCATAGTAAGTTCAAAATGTATTCTTATGTGTCTGTTCGTATGTCATATATATGTGTATATATATATATATTAATATTATATAATATATAGTATTATATATATATATATATATATATGTATGTAGCATGTATGTATATATAGATTTTATTAATACATATTGCTTCAAATTACAGTCTGCTTAAACATTACTTCCGGCGCTTACGAGAAAATAAAAGCCACTTTTACCGTGAAATATAGCGCTAAATATAAAAATGGAATAAATGATGCAGTAGTAGGAGGAGAATTACTTATCGTAATGTCCGTGTACTAGAATTAATTTTCATAATGCGTATGTAATGAACATTTTTATTTTTGTTATCCTGTTTGTGATGAGTCTCTCTCTCTCTCTCTCTCTCTCTCTCTCTCTCTCTCTCTCTCTCTCTTCTTCCTCTCTCTCTCTCTCTCTCTCCATAAGTATTGACAAAAGGTATTCCACTTTAATCAGGCTGAAATGTCGGTACGCTCAGAAAGATTATACAAATGCAATTAACATTTACATTAATTATCCAGCTGATGAATAAAGTTAATTAAGGTATAATCTG
The DNA here is from genome assembly GCF_015104395.2 of Macrobrachium nipponense. Lineage (NCBI taxonomy): Eukaryota > Metazoa > Arthropoda > Malacostraca > Decapoda > Palaemonidae > Macrobrachium > Macrobrachium nipponense. The sequence continues at coordinate 37,920,736 of NC_087215.1, forward strand.
CATAAAATAATAAGCATCGTACACGTTGATGCAAGATATTAGGAGATGGATCACGTACGTACATAAGCACGGTTACGGCCGTGCCTTCGCCCAAAACGAATGTTTACAGTTTGTATGCGTGTACATACGTCTCTCTCTCTCTCTCTCTCTCTCTCTCTCTCTCTCTCTCTCTCTCTCTCTCTCTCTCTCAGTTGTTACATATTAATTTATATCATATATATATATATATAATATATATATATATATATATATATATATATATATATATAATATATAAAGACAGAGAGAGAGAGATTGTGGGGTGTATGTTTTCATCTCGCTATTTGGTCAGTCTCTCTGTATGTGTATGCGTGCGTGTGTAATTAAGATATTCCAATCATAGTAAACAAGAAATCCTCGCTTTCCGGTCCTGGGGAAACTTACACATGTGTGCACGTTCACGTGTGCACCTGAATTGCATTTTGTTTGTGTATGTGTGCAATGTAATTATATGAGAGAAGGCCATTACTTTAAGTGGGAAAGGGTTGAAGCCAATGGAAAAGGGTATATGTAGGAGAGAGAGAGAGAGAGAGAGAGAGAGAGAGAGAGAGAGAGAGAGAGAGAGAGAGAGAGAGAGAGTTGGGAAGGGTAGCAATGGGCTTGTCTTATTTGAGCTGTATATTGAACCAGATATAGAAGCTGCTAGAGAAGAGAGAGAGAGAGAGAGAGAGAGAGAGAAGAGAGAGAGAGAGAGAATGTTGTGAGACCTTTCGCGTTTTCATTACTGGTTTATTTACTCTGTAAATTAGATTTTGAATGGCTTTAAGATCTGTAGATGAGATTTTGAATAGGTTCAAGAGACTACTTTATTAGAAAATCTTTTCGGCACTGTTCACAGTCCCATTTTGAATGTCTGGCATCCCGTTTGGAATTTCGTTCCTTATGGCACCTTGATTGACAGACAGCCAGAAGAGGAGAGGAGGGGGTGGGGGAGTGGTTGTTGGAGGAGGGAACAGTTGTTGTTCTCAAATGTGTATCGTTGAACCGTCGAAACGCTCTCCTATTCATTTCCAGGGACACGGAAGTTTTGAATTTGGATTATTTTCACTGGAAATGAAAGTTATTCTTGAAAAGTTCTATTTGATTTGGCATTACACTCGTTTCTGGTTGCTATTAAAAGGAACTTATATTTTCTGTCAGTAATACGGACATAATTCATGGTATGATCATGGAACGATGTTCAAAAGGTTCTGTAGATTGCGGATAATGCTTTGAAAAGAGAGGATTGAAAAAACACGGGGGAAATTAGTGTTCCATGTGCGTACGAGATAGTTTTGAAGGCGAGATGGAGATGGCTTGGACATGTCCTTCGCACTACCGCCTGGAGAGCAGTACATAAAAGACCCAACCGAATTTATATGAGAACTGGAGAGGTTTTGAACTGAAACCCCAGGAAAAACAAGTGACGGAATTTCAGTTCACGGAGGACCTATGACGGCGACCATGGTAATGATTTTCCAAGAGAGAAGAAAATGTTGGTTTGATACCATTTCTAAGAAAGAACAATATGCCTACATACTTCTTTGATGTGTATTATAATTGTTTGTGGCTGTTTCCTTTTGCTCATTTTCACTTCCTTATGTTTAGCATTCTGAGAAGATTTTTGACACTGTTATCTATATATTTTTCATAGACGTCCACCATGTATGTGATATCCCAAAAGAATTTTGTCCACTCCTCTGTATCTATGTAAACAGATATTTAGTACTTGAAAAGAGAGGTGTACTTTTGTCTATATATGTGCATGTATGCACATAGAAATGCATATGCCCTTGTATGGCTTGCTTAGTCAATGACACATGAAGACGCGCAATATTGTGTGTGAATTATAGTCACTTTCATCTTTAATAGTTTTGAGCACCGCACTTACAGAACTTTCATCGGCAGGTGTCTATCTTTTGGGTTTTTAGAATTCCTTTCTCGGCATCATAGAACTCTTGCAGGAGGAGAGAGAGTCCCCCTTTTGCAATCTTCATCCTTACCTTTTGCCTTCAAGAAGAACGGTGTCAAAAATACATATTACACGAGAGAGAGAGAGAGAGAGAGAGAGAGAATTTGGGGGTTGTGGGTTGGGGAGGGGGGTTGGAGGAAAGGGAGACGTGGGCAAAGCATGTTTCACAGCCTCTGTAGCTTTCGTAAAAATCATCTCGGACGGGTGTAGTTTTGGCTCGGGTCTTAATTTCTGTGGAAGGCTGGTTGCTACTTCTGTATTCAGAGCCGCACACTGCCTCTCTCGTGTGGTTAAACTGGTAAAGAAAGAGAGGACCAGCGAGGGAGAGAAGTAAAGATGTGAAAAGAGTTTCTTCCCTCAGACAGTTGTGAGGATTCCTCGCCATAGTATTGAAAAAGCGGGTGCTAATACCCGGAGACCTTATATATATATATATATATATCTATATATATATATATATATTATATTATAATAATATATATATATATATATATTATATATATATAAATTAGATAGATATAGATAGATAGATAGATAGATAGATAGATAGATAGATACACTTGGCACTACAAAGACTTGAGATCAACTTTCGAAGAAATATGAAGAAGTCATGATGTTCGGTAGCGGGGTGATTATGGTTTCGCGGGTCCATTTCCCGCTACCGTACATCATAATTTCTTCATATTTCTTTGAAAGTTGGATCTCTAGGCTTGTAGTGACAAGGGTATCCAAAAAATAGCAAAGAATTTGTGAAGTTAAGAGGGCATTGTGGCTATTACGGTCACAAATGTATCAAGTAAAAACTGCCAGATATATATATATATATATATATATATATATATATATATATATATATATATATATATATATATATATAGGTATAAGCCACGAAGGAAGTGGAAACTTCGTGGCGTATACCTTTATTTGGGCATTTATTTAGATATATATTATATACTTAGATATATATATATATCATATATATATCATATATATATTATATATATGTAGGTATAAACCACGAAGGAAGTGAAACTTCGTGGCTTATACCTTTACTTGTGCATTTATTATATATATATATATATATATATATATATATATATATATATATATTATATATATATATATTTGTGTATGAACATGTTTGCTTATGTGCGTGTATAAATACTTACTCGCTAACATGTGCAATGTCTTGTAACGTTAGATTGGACACCCCGAAGCTAGTCCTCAGTTTAATACGGAAGCAGCCAGAAACTTGCGTTCCTCTATTTATGGCCACTTTTTATCTAATGTGTCACATCAGTTGTTGCCATATAGAGTTGAGGGCAGGCGGAAGCCTTGCAAGTGCCACTTCGTATTTTAACTTGACCCGTTACTACTTTTCACCTTCTACCTTATAATCTCTCTTCGGATATTTCCTGTAACTATTTATACTCTGCATCCAGAGGCCGTTCCGACTTTTTCCATAAGTTATTTGTGTTCACTTGCGCTCTCTAATGCAAATGATTGAGGTTCTCGTATAGTTGTCAACCCACCCCCCCCCTCTCTCTCTCGGGGCCTCCTCGTCTCTCTCTCTCTCTCTCTCTCTCTCTCTCTCTCTCTCTCTCTCTTCTAATCGTCTGTAAAGATGAAAAATAATAATGTTAATGTTTTAATGTATATATATATATATATAGTATATATATATATATATATATATATACACACACACACACACACACACACACACACACACACACACACATATATTATAATATATTATATATATATATATTATATATATATATATATATATATATATATTATTATATGTTCATTGGTGCCAATATGTTGCATATTAATAATTTTGTTAGGGTGATGGGTAGCATACGCCATTACTAAGTCTCATGTCGAGGTTTCGACTTCTACCAGCTGTTGACTTAGGCATAGTGAAACGGCTGTGGTTGCCGAAAGTAGGGTCAAAAAGGGCGTGGTGCTAACAACATGTTTTGCAGACTTGGTGACAGTCTGACAGCTATCCCTTACTGGATGTGCCTCCCAAAATGCAATAGCGGTATTGCGCTTGTGGGCGCGTACGTGTATGTATACATTAATTATATATATATAGATTTTTTTAAAATAAATATATATACTTAATTATTATATATATATAGATATATACAGTATATGTATATGTATGTATATAATATATATGTATATATATATATATATATATATATATATATATATATATACACACACACAGTAATATGTATATGTATGTATGTGTTTTGCAGTGTTACTTCAGGAGGGTTTGTTTTATCAGTTATTTGATTTTTTTTATTCGCTGTGAATTATAATTGACGAAGAGCGATCAGGATAAATTTGAATTTTCTTCAATTCAGTAATAATTCTAACTTTAGGTAAATGTGCGCTTCGTATTTCGTTCATAGAACAACTGAAGGTGTACTCTGAGTGTTCAGGTGTTGCAGACATTAGGCGTTTATTATCACGGAGTCCTTTTATGAATTTAACGGATTATTATGTATTGAATGAAAATTGCTGTGGCCGTCACGAAAAATCATGTATTATCAAAAAGGTGAAAGTATTTTGCCAGAAAATATTCAGGATCTAAATATGCTTATTCATCTGTATGTCGTCAAGACAATCTGATTTGTATTTTGGTATCTGGCGATTACTGAATGGCCTTTTTCACATGTTACGAACATTTTCACACTGGCTGATATTAGAAAGTAGTGATACTCGTGCAGCCTTTTTTATTGGGCACTTAATTTCTTTTGATCATCCGTCTCACTGAATGGTAAATATATAAAATTCTTATTTTGATATTGTTGCGTGCATAGTGCTGCTTTCCTATTATATTTTGTTTATTTTGATTTTCGAAAATTTTTTGTTTTGCTTATTTCCTCTCAAACTTCAGTATTTTACCTCCCACCCGCAAACAAACTCACAGTGTGATTGATAGAATACGTATGCGCTGAAAAGGCTTCAGGTGTCGAACATTATTCATTTGGACGTAGCTATTCCACTTCATTTAACTTCGTTTTTAGGCTGGTTGATTTTATTTTGAGAGAGAGAGAGAGAGAGAGAGAGAGAGAGAGAGAGAGAGAGAGAGAGAGAGGGGGGGGGGGGGGGGGGGGCGTTTACCGTGGAGGTAGGGTAGAGGCAAAGAAAAAGAGAAACTTCATGCCATTGTCACTGGTCTGGTTTTGACGAGGGTCGCAGGACCTGCCTGTAATGTTAACTTTTATATTCCTCTTTCTTCCTTGTGAATGGCCACTGCTCTTCTTCGCCTGTTTATAAATATGAGAAAAATACCGTCGTGTAGGTCAATGCTTTTTAGAACTACAAGCCTCCTTAGAAAAAGAAAGAAAGAAAAAAAAAGCCTAATTCCCCTCCACCGCTTTTGAGGAGTTATGGCCTAAACAGTATTATTTGTGATTCTGTTGCCACTCTGCTGTACAACACCAGTGTTGCTGTTTAAGGGTTTTTTTTTTATTTTTTTATTTTTTTTTACTTTTTGCTTCCTCTTCCCAATCTCCCCGCCCCCTCCCCTTTCCTCCAAAGTACAGTGGAATATGAGAAAGAGAGCTCTATTTTACTGATATATTTGACCCATTAAGAAACACCGAGACCTTTGTGTGTCTGTGTGAAATAGAAAGGAGAGGTTTCTGAATCAGAATGTGGTGGTTGAAGGGTATCGTCTGGCGGCTGTATTATGGGTTTGAATTTTAGGCCTCGGCAGCTGAGAAGGAATGTAGGAACCGCCGTAACCTCTGCGGTGTGCGCGTGCTCGCGTGTGAGTAAGTGAGTGAGAGAGAAAAATTTTCACCGTAAATTTGCAAGGAAAAAAATTTTTGCAAGCCTCGTCATTCATTATATCCGACCAGAAATTTCTTCATCGGGTAGGAAGTTTCTTTCGAGATTGTATGTATATACAGTATTGTTTTTCGTACCACATTAGCGACTGGTGTACGCAGTATAAGCTTCCTTTGGGCACAGAATTCCTTCTTCAGTAGATTATGATTCTGTTTTTTTCCAATTGCTCCTTAAATGTTTTTACAAAATAGTTTTAAGATTTTGTTCCATCCAACCCCGTATATATCTAGATTTGGTCTTCGCATTATCTTGCATAAATTATATTACTGAGGTAAACTTGACTCTTACATAACCACCTTTCCGTCCCAGAAGTAAATTGTAACCCTATCCCGTACGAATATTTTATATTGTAGAGAAATTATGGGAATATATTAGAGGTTTTTATATTTTAATCATTTCATTGTCTTATAAAACATGGAATTGATGCCCATCTCCATCCCATTCCCTAGTCTATTATGCATTCCAGCCAACCCCCTCCCCCACCCTCGTGGCGTCCTTTCAAAAAAAGAATCAGAACGCATGTCAATTTGTAATGGGTTAGCATTGCATTGGACGGGTGATTAGGGAATGCATAGCAATAGCCATTACAAAGTGGTAGAATGAAATCGTGCATAATACCAGTCGTAGGGATTAAACGTAGTTTGATATTTATATATAGCTTTTTTTTTTTGTTACATATGCAAGTATGGATTAGAAGTACATTACCGGTCATGAATTAAACATCGCATGATAGTTGATGTTAACGAATTTGCAGTACTGCAAAGGATGAAGTAAATTAACAAGTGATTAACAATGACTAAATATCCTATGGTTTTGCTCTGATGTTCAATCGCCTCGAATGAAAAAGAGTATGTGGGGTTTATGCTTTTTAATGTATTAGGATTTCGCCCTAATTTGAATGCTATTTCTTTTGGGCCATAAAAAGCTTTTGGTTTTGAAGCATTTCTACATGTTTGTTGTGTGTGTGTGTATATATATATATATATATATATATATATATATATATATATATATATATACAGTATATATATATGCCATATGTATGGTTTTTCATATTACCAGTTTTTCCAATCATTGGGAGGACTTTGTTTTGGGGTGAGGTTGATAGCCTCATGCCCTTCCCTATTCTAGCTGCGACCATCACAGTCAGCTATGTACCATGTACTTGAGTCTTTACACAGGTCTTCAGAGATTTTATAGATATATATTATATATACACATATACAGTATATATATATATATATAATATATTTATATAGCATGCACACACACACACACACACACACACACATATATTATATATATATATATATATATATATATATATATGTATATATATGTATAAGTATATATAAGGGGAGGGTTCTATTGGAATAATGCGAGGACTAATTGTTCCAATCGATATATTGGTAAAGGTGATAGATGTAGAAAAGCGTAGCTTACTTAGTTTACTAGAGGTGTACTGTAAGGAAGTAAAACAGATGGAAAGACGACTGATTAGGGAGGAACACTGTGGGTTTTGACGGGGAATAAGGTTGTGTTTGTATGGATCAAGTGCTTTTTATGAAACACATCTAAGAAGTTTGCTATAAAACATAGTTCACGGCATACGCAGACTTACAGAAGGCTTGAAATAGAATCGATAGAAACCAATGTGGAGGGTATGGAGAACGATTTATATATTGATAGGTTATTGAGACCAATTAAAATTTATGACAGAGGAAGCGAAGTATCTGTTAGAAAATTTGGTTAGGGTGGTTGACTGGTTTGGTTTATCGTACAAGTGAGTCTGAGACAAGGACGTGCAATGTCTCCGTGTCTGTTCCGTATCATTTTAGACAGAGATGCAAGAGAAATGAGTTGTGAATACAGTGTGGAAAGGTTGTTGTTTGCAGATGGTCCCTTGCTGACTGTTGATAGTGAAAAGAAACTGCAGAAACAAGTGAAAGAGTTTGACAGTGTTTGGAGATAAGAAAGCTTTGAGAAATTGTAAGTTTATGGAGATAAAAAGGAATCGGATGAAGCACTGAATGTTAACTTGGACCAGAGGAACGATAAAAGTGGTCAATTCAAGGTAGGAGAGGAGAAGAAGTAAGATCAGGGGGAGCAAGAAAGGTACCAGGGTGTATGCAAAGTCTGAGGTAAGACTTGAATCGTCAGTGGATGGGAAGGTGGGAAAACATACTAGTTATTGTCTTACCAACTCCATTATGGAAGTGAAGTATGGATTCTAAATGCGGATGAAAGAAAATGAGTGAGGTTGGTGAGATGAACAGTTTACTTTATATACCCTGCATAAAAAAAACTTGATTGGATGAAAAATTTGGAGATACTTAGAAGGGAGTTGAAAGGTTACCAAACATTAATGGATAGATCAGATTATTATGAAGTGTTGTTTGGAAATGGCTCAGTCATGCGCAAAGAAAGAACGTTGAAGGGTCGAGGAAGGAGCGTCTGATTGAGAAATTGCAAGAGTGAGGAGGAGAGGAAGACCTAGAGAGTGTTGGGTATATGAGGGCAAGGAGATATCGGAAAGGAAGGAGCTTAACATCCAGGAAGTGGGCGAATATTTATATGATAGGTAGGAATGGTTTGTGTCTAAGATTTTTTGATGTGTGTTGGTAAACCTTTCGTGTATATGTACGAGGCGACTAATGTTATTGAAGTTTTATTTCGTAAGGTTTTCATCTATAATTCTACAGTTCAAGTTTGAATGTTTAAGTGACCATTATGTTGCACTTCCTCTAGAGCCACTCTCGGGTTGGGGATACCGTTTAGTGTGCGTCCCTCCTTGTTCTCTGGAACTCCCAATGCAAGAATTGTCATGTGTTGCCACAGTGCCAAAGAAACTCGCATGAAGACGGAAGGTGTGGCGAAATTTATTATTATTTATTGTATTTTATTATTTTTTTTAGTCGGTTTTATGCTTTTCGTAAGGCTACTTTCACTGTATAATTCGGTACATTTTTGTTCCCCCACTTTGGACAAATCTTATTCTAAGAATATATATATATTATATATATATATATATATATATATATATATATATATATATATATATATATATATATATATAAATATATATATATATATATATATAATATATATATATATATGTGTGTGTGTGTGTGTGTGTGTGTGTGTGTGTGTGTGTGTGTGTGTTTTACAGTATTTTCACATATTACTTTTGCTTATCTTAAAGATGCGTCTTTATCCACCGAGACTTGACTTAAAGTTTTCTGCTGTTCCTTAGATTGTTATGAAATCTGATTCAGTGCTCAGCATTCCGCTTTTTTTCTTTTATAATGAATGATGCTTTTTGAAGAGCGAAGGGAACATATCCAAATCCTGGGGGTGTTTAGGATTTCTGTGTGGGTGGTATGCAGGAGGCTGCTCTTGTCTCTGAGTTTCTACAAATAGATAATAATAACAGTAATGGGTTTTTACAAATAGATAATAATAATAGTTGTAATAATAGTAATACTGGTAATGATAATAATAATAATAACAACAACAAAACATTTCATTTCCCATCATAAAACTATAAATCGTCCACAAAATCATAGTCTCACCCCAGCCCCACACGCACTCTCTCTCTCTCTCTCTCTCTCTCTCTCCTCTCTCTCTCTCTCTCTCTCTTTTCTTTTCTTTGCATACACTGACACTTCTCTTTCCTTTTCAATCCTCTCATATGCCTGACTGCAGTTTTACTTTGGAAATAAGAAAAATGAATAATTAATGGAAGCCAAATTTCGCGTCCCAAGTCGTACCTTATATAGTAGTACGTTTCGTGATCTGTTAGGTAATATGTTTGTTTTCTTACAGTCGCCTCTGTCACATTTACCGATGTAATGTTTTCCTCACCCTTTCCCTCATCCAGACACCCTAAAAGCCTTGGTTATGGTTTTTATATAAGCAGAGTAAGGTAATATTATTGGACATAAAATTATAATGTTAAGAATGTATTTCGTAAGGTAAAATATAGAAAATATTCCTACCGATTTACATTAGTTTAGCTTCACCATTCTCAGCGGAAGTTTTTTTCCTTTGTTTGAATTTAAGTTTTTTTCGAATAGTATATACATTATGTACTACATACATACTTACAGTACGTAAAGGAAGAGCAGAGCAGAGCAGAGCAGAAGAAAATGAAAAAGAAGACCTCTATTTCGAGAGAGAAAATTGTTCTCAGTGACTTCACTTTAAGGGATTGGCGGCAGAATTATTTAGGAGGAGGAGAAATTATTTTAAAATGAGGATGCTTTTTGGTGTAGCAGGGTTCCTTCTCGACGGCTAAATGCGGAGAGGGGGAGGGGGAGGGGGAGGGGGTTGCTCTGAAGAGAAACAAGGGGGAGAAGAGATCTTTTTTTTTCTCGCTATTTTTGGTAGGTTAAAATAGAAATGGTAAAAATGGAAGTTATTTTATTTGTTCACACATTCGTACTATAGTATTCTGAAGGCATTGCTAGAGGTTGTGGTTTATGAAAGTATGATATTTATCTATTAAATATATATATATATATATATATATATATATATATTATATATATATATATATGTTTGTGTGTGTGTGTACATACATACATACATAAAACATATATACCTTTTTATTTATATATCATATATGTATGTGTACGTATATATATTCACAAATTTGAAGCTATAAATGTCGTTTAATATACAATCCACTTCACCTCATGTGTTTATTTTTTGTAAGTTTTCATTTCATTTTGGGTTTTTGTACATGTCCGAAAAAGTTGAGGTGAAAAGGCCGTCGAGGTCTAAAACTTTTCATGTCTTATTTTATTTCTGGATAGGAGATGGAAAATCAGTTGGTGGTGACTGAGGTAAAGATGGTTAGCAATAAAGTTGTTTTATGAATTAGCCTTTTTATTTTATCAGTAAGTCGTTTTATAGTAACAGAGGTTGTAATATATGTAACCTTTTTCTGTACTTAGCGTCATGTGTAATTGAGATTATTTGATGATTGAATAGTAATTTGGATGTGGAGAATTTAGGAGAATAACTTATGACCTACGGGATTATTAAAGTTATCACACACACACATACACACACACACACACACACACACACATATATATATATATATATATATATATATATATATATATATATTATTTGTATGTGTGTGTGTATATATATATATATATATATATATATATATATATATATATAATACATATGCATATAAAGACACTTTCCTCAAAGGAAAGATGAATGAAGGAGCCCTGCAAGGCCTTTCGACTTCTTGTCCTTTACTTAGTAGGTTAAAGAAATATAGAGATAATATTACAAAGGAAGCTCGTATAAATGACAGATGGCGATTACAAAGGAGAAAATATGTACCTGGAATCCAGCGCAATTCCAGAATTAGTAGACCTACCAAAACAGGGGTAAGAGGATTTACAAAAGATTAGGTCCAAGAGGTCATTCAGGGACAAGACAATTAAAAGATTATACAAAGAAGGTGACTGACCACCAAAATATGTTACAAAAGTACAACCCGACAGTTCTCCATTTGGTAAACAATAAAAATTTTTGCAAGGTGAACATTTACATCAATACCAGGAGGGAAAACAGCTAAAATATCAACATATCTATACCACTTTAAAGGAATATAAATGATATTAGGTAAATAGCGTTTTTAATTTATATTCGTTTAAAGTGGTATAGATATGTTGACGATATTTTAGCTGTTTTCTCTGTTGGTATTGATGTAAATGATTTATTCTCTAATTTGAATAACCAGGTACCATCAATTAAGTTTACTTCAGAATTGGAAAGGGCCAGTTGCCTCCCTTAGATGTGTGTAATGCATAGAGAACCATTTCAATGTAAATTCAGTATCTATAGGAAACTAACCAACAACTTAACTAATGTCCATTTTTATTCAGGCCACCATCTTAATATCAAAATATAAATTTTTTCTTCTATGTTTTACGAGCGTTGAGCATTGTCAGTCCCCAATATTTGAATCAAGAAATAGAGTACATAAGAAAAATAGGGACAGATTTATGTTATCCTTCACATACTAGTTATCTCCTATGATAAAGCTCACAAAATGTTTTATAGTGCAACTGCAAGTATCATGGAGAAAGATACTTCTAAGAACATTTCCAGCTTGCCTTATTTTAGCAGTTTTGAAACCATAAAATCATTGTTAAAATCTTTTAAGGTCAACCTCGTTTCTTCTTATAATAACTCACTAAAATGAATGCTAATAAAAAATGGCCCCAAGGAAAGCAACAACAATATATATAAAATTCCATGTTTAGATCGCCCTTCGTTTTATATTGGCCAATCTAGCAAGGATTTAGAAGTAAGTAATAAACAGCATTAGTATTCTGTCAAAACTGGGCAAACATCCAAAGCAATATTCATATATTTAAGTGAAAACGACCACAGAATAAACTGGAACGACAGTTCAGTAATTGCAAGATTAAAAGATGTCTTGTCACAATATCTTTTAGAATCTGCCATTATACAACTTACTTCCAATTGTAATTTTAACCTTAGCTCTGGCTTGTATTAGCTGGACCCTTGTATAAGTAGCATGTTTAAGAATGATCCTAAAGATAAAATCACAGACTTAATTACAAATTATTTACCTTATAGATACTTTCTTTGTTTATGTACATTTAATATTTTTTGTGAATAAGTTTACCTCGAAAAAAATAAGTTATTTTGTTACAAAAATGAAATTTTGTGTGTGAACAGTCACTGCCCTGCATGATCTCTTAATTGTCTCGTCCCTGCTTCTGAGCGTTGGACTTAATCTTTTTTTCCTATATAATCCCTATCTGTCATTTATGCGACCTTTCCTTGTAAACTTATCTTCATATATATATTATATATATATATATATGATATATATATATATATATATATATATATATATATATATATACTTCTATTTCTTCTTTCAGTATTTTCTGGCGGCCGTCATTTTTTTTAAAATATGAATCTGCAATTACCCTTTAATATTGAATTAATTTCACCTTCACCATAACTTGACACTCAAAAGGAATTATGCATAAATAAATGTAATTAACCTGCCTAGGAACGGAACCCAAACCTGTGGAGGTTTTACATAGAGATGAAAGTAGCATCTTTTCAGCCATTAGTGCATAAACACACATATTTATATAATATATACAAACATTATACACACACACACGTATACATACATCATACATACATACACGTTTGTGTTTGCCTGTATACATAGGGAGTACGGGAATGGACACAAAGTAGATATAAAACTCAATATTCCAAATTAAGAAAGCACTGTATTTTATGCATATACTAGTTGCATATTTCGGATGTCTCGTTTGAAACTTAATTAGAATAATATTTTCCACTGGAGTATCTTTAATAAGCCAAGAACTGTGTGTGCTCTAAGTTAATGAAACTGAATACCAGAAATTCTCGTTTTATTGTCTGGTTTACACAAATTTACTGAACTCGCGTCTTTGTCCGTGTGTTCCTTTAATGGGCAAATACTGTCTTATGTATGTAACACATTAGGATCCCAGTCGGGTTTTACAAGTTGCTATGGATGTCGGCTACCATTGTTTTGCGCGCTATTTAAGGATTCTCTCTCTCTCTCTCTCTCTCTCTCTCTCTCTCTCTCTCTCTCTCTCTCTCTCTCTCCTCGCGTCCACTTTGGTACACATGACATTAATATGTAGATTACATAGGCTACCCACAAGCTCCCTCTGAGCACTCATAAGTTTTTTCTCTCGTTCTTCCATTGCAGTTTGACAAATTCGCTGAAAAGGTTTGTAAGTTTTCTTTCTCATCTTTTGATAAAATTTCCTCGGCATTTCTGAAATTGTTTCCTATTTCTTATTTTTATTGTTATGAAAATCTTTGAAGGCAGTGGTGATAACTTGAGCAAATATTGTTCCCTGAATTGATGGATGCATGTTTCCATTACAATGTTTCGTAATGTATGATGATTCGGATGGGAATAAATCACGTTGCTCAAATGTTTGGTAAATTGTAATGTTAGGAAATACTGTGAAGTATGGCCTCGCTTGAATTGCACGGGATGCTCCTGAAAAATAGGACCTGTTTTCTCCTGCTTTTCTTTCGCAACTTGAATGCTTGTGTATGGATATTCCGAAGCAAGGAAACTCGCCTTTTTTCACATTTAAACAATGACGAAGTCTTTCTCTAAGTTTCGCAATTAGCCTCTTATAGAGAAATAACTATAGTATGCATGCCAGATGGAACAATTTATTTTGTTTTCTTAATACGTTTGAATGCAGTGTAGTGTATGTGTGCACATATCGCGCGGGAGAGGCTGTGGTTGGACGTGTTAAGCCAAATGAGAACAAGCGGTGGGGGGAGTGGGCTGATGACCTATGTCATTAGTTTAGGGTGATCCGTCACATTGTCACATTTTATAGCCTGATTGCTAGTTAACGATTGACACTGATAGAGAGGGGGAAGCTGGAAGGTCATACGGTTTGGGGTTTCGAAATTAGCTCGGGATTCCGTCGACCAATCAAGTCTCGTTGTAGTATTTTCCGTATGCACTACGCTAGCGAGGTGGAAGCAAACATTGATCCGATAGTAAACTCGTAATCGAGGGGAAATATTGTAGACGCGTTGATATTTCATCAGAAATATTGTAGAAGTGCTGAGAGATCCTGTTAGAATGTATAGCTCTTTGTTAGAGTGGTGTTTTCGAAAAGTTTGAAATAGGCTTATACGGATTGGAGTCAACCAGCTGTCATTTGGTCATATGAAGGAATGCTGACAATAATTTCTCGGTGGCTTTTGTAACCCAAGATATTTCGATCAGCAGTTCTTTATGGCTTCACTTGTTATCATTTATGGCTTCTTGTGCGTATCTTTGCTATAAAAAATACGAGTGTATTATATGTAAAATAATGGTTTGTCGTATCATATGAGCAGATGTTTTATATTTTAAAACTTGGCAGGTGTTCATGTTTCGTGTTGTAGGTTGAACAGTGCGTGGAATATACTCGAATTATGATTTTGAACTGACATTGCAGTGCAGGGCAATACAGCAGCGAATGGTGTTCTGAACATGAAAGGTGATGATGCTGCGATTGAAATGAAATTGTCATGAAAGTTTTACTTACTGTAAGCACACCATACTCCCCTCCCCCAACCCTGCTCTCTCTCTCTCTCTCTCTCTCTCTCTCTCTCTCTCTCTCTCTCTCTCTCTCTCTCTCTCTGTACGAGGTGTTCTCACCCCTTCTCCACCAGAGAAGACCCATGTTTTAGATATTCTCTCTTACAAATGCATGCACACGAACTTTTGTACCCTTTTTTTTTTATAGACCAGTTTTATCAATTATACATACATACATACATATATATATATATATATATATATATTATGTATATGTATGTATATTTGTATAAATGCATGCCTTTATAAATACTATGTGGCATATAAATGATTAGTTCATAGTTCCGTCATCGTGCATGTATGTTTATATAAGGATAAAAGCAAATGTGCATTTGTATATATAATAATATACTATATATATATATAATAATAGAATATAATTATATATATATATTTAATTTGTCTATAATATATATAGAGAGAGAGGAGAGAGAGAGAGACGAGAGAGAGAGAGAGAGAGAGAGAGAGAGAGAGAGAGAGAGAGAGATACTTTTAGAGGGAAGAAAAGTGTCCAAAAACTTTAGGGAGATTAAATTTCTGCACAGGGAAGTAAGTGCCGACGAAAAAACTTTATGAACAAATTGATCTGAACATAAAAGGTGCATGTAGAGAGATGCTATCTGACTTGACTATAGCCCTGGGTCTGTAGACTGAGTGTTCAGAAGGTATGCTGATTGAGGAAGTTAGAAAAGAGACAAACCCTAATTGTGCAAGTGTAGAGGAGGCGAGGTGAAGGTTGAGAGTGCTCGTGAAAAGTTGATGTTTTGGATAAGTTGAGGAATAATAGGTTGGGAGGATACCAGAAATTGATTAGTTACGATAACGATGATGGGATTGGGTTGCTGGTTAGAGTTCGAAGCTGGGTGTAATGGGCTTATAAATGTAAGAAGTCAAAAGAAGTTAGACTTGGGGATAAAGTGCTTTCGTAGAACATCGTTATGTGAGACATTGAGTGTGGAATAGTTGACGCACGAGTATGCAGGTGATGTAGTGGTAAGTCCGGAAGGTGAAGTGAGATTGCAGGACCTGTGGAAAGTGTTTGGTGTTTTGCGAGAGATGAAAGTTGAGAGTAAAGTGAGCAAAGGTTTAAGGTAAAATGAAATCAGGCAGATGGTTTAATGAATGTTAATATTCATGGCGGAAGAATGGAAGCAGTTGGTTCGTATAGGTATTTTGAGGGCCCTTATAACTTATGATTGTAGGATAACAGAAGAGGTGATTCGCAAAGCAGTGTTGCTAGCAGGGTTTGTGCAAACGATTTCGAAGATGACTGAAATACCTTTGGAAACAAGTGGGAAATATGGAGAGAGAGTGAAACCAACTATCCCTTATGAAAGTAAGGTGTAGAAGTTAAATGCAAATCAGAGAAATGATTGAAGCTGCCGAGATGAATTGGTTACGTAGTATATGTTGCTTAACAATGCAAAGGGTGAGACATGAAGAAGAGATACGCAGATGTTGGATGATAAGCGTAGATCGAAAGATGGATTAGATTATTTTAAAAGAGATGATATAGTAAGAGTGATGAGAGAGCAATCAGAAAAGAAAGACTAAATATCCAGGAATCTGGAAAGCACCTGCAAGTGAGGTCAATGGATCAGTGTGTGCAGAGAAGGCTCGTTGATGTGCTTCTGATGAGCCTTCGGGGCAGGTATTTGGACCAGTTAATGGGTTGAAAGTGTTATTATTTCGTTCATCTTCGATTCAGCAGTCAAAGTATGAATATGTCAGTGACCGTTGAAGTTATTTTTCCTCTAAAGCCCCTACTGTAGAAACAACTGTTTTTCAACAGTATGTAGGCTGTCAATATGTACTGTTGTGCAAATATTTGATATTGCATGTGAATGTTCATACCTTTTCCGTGATATTGTGTTTAAACCTTTTTCATGCTTTATATATTCATTGTTGAAACTGTAGTCGTCTGTTCCAAACAAGAACTGAACTCATATTTCCGTCGGCTTTAGAGCCTATGTACTGTTACACTGGTACCTTCGGAGACAATAATTGACCCTGGAGAAAGCGACACATTTAAAGCAAATGCGGAATGGAAATGATAATTGACCTCGTCGCGGAACAGGTTTCGCAATTTAAAACTTACCCTTTTGTGGACGAAGTAGCTTTCTTAGACAAAATTACTGTGCTCTCGTATCATACGAAAATCTTCACATTTAGTTACAAGGTTTTTCTTCACCAAAGGTAGGTTTTCACAAGTTTCCAACACGTTTATTCGAAGAAACATTTTAACTGAGGAGTAAATATGGATTTATATAAGACTGAGTAGTTCGTTAAATAATACAAAACATTATCTTTATTTTCCAAGATTTCTTTGTTTGCCTTTCCTATTTTCATGCAAATATAGACTTAGTTTCGTTACATTGAATGACTATTTTACTCTCCTTCCAGCGGCAATGATATGCTTTCCTCCTTTTTATTTTCATATTCTTCCACATAGTACTGTATTACCACACGTACACATTATATATATATATATATATATATATATATATATATATATATTATATATATATATATATATATATATAGGATGCAGCATATAATATATGTTTATATGTGTGTGTGCGTGTGTGCATGCATGGAGCGCGCGAGGGCGTGCATGCGTACTTGTAGACTTACTGTCTTTTATACGGCAGCATTAGAATAGACACTGACTGTAATCCGATGACGAAAACGTCTAATGCGAAGCTCATCCAAGAGAATGAGTTGTAATAAGTAATTTGATGAATAAATCCTCCCATTGCATAATACTGTGTATATGATAATGAGATGTATCGTATTACTTTTCATTAAATTGGAAGGCGCGTTGTAATTGGATTAATATTCACCGTATCTGTAGCTTAACAGAGTTTCTTTTAGTCGCTGAATAATGAATAGGTATGTTTAATCAGCGCCGTTATACAATGTTCTCGTGTATAGCCCCCTTCTAATTTCCCCCTCTCTCCCTCTTGTTTCCCTCTCCCCCGTCCCTTCACCCTCCCCTCCCCTCCTCTCCTCCCCCACCCTCCCTCCCCCTCAGCTGATCCTTTACATCGGTTTAGAGGAGAGAAAGAGGAGTAGAAACTGTTTATCATTTTTCCCTGTTTCCGCTTTTTACAGAACAGTTGGGAAACAAGATTTTTAATGCAATTTAATGAAGGGGTAATTCAAATATGTTTTCTTTGTGCGAAGTGAATGGAGAACGAGATGGAATATATATTCTCTACAAACGATTTTCAAAGCGTCTCTTTCACCAAATGACATTTGCAATTACAAGGATTTCTTTCCTTTCGCTCGCAGCCTCCCCCCTCCCCGCCGCTTGCAAACGCGAGATTGGACCGAATAACATCGGGGCATATTGTTGAAAATTGCTTGCATTTGAAAGAAACGTTGCGAATATGAACAGGTTTAATTTTGGATGCAAATTGATTTCAGGTGATGAAACAGCACGGGAAGAATTTTCCAAAAAGTAGTGTACACGTTTCTCTTCACAAGTGATTGCTTCGTTCACCATCGGGGAAAAGGCTTTCTGGATTCTCCTCAAATAGTTGCGGAAATAAAAACCTCCTCTTTCCTCTGCTCTGCTCTGTTGTTGACACGACGAGGAAGGAGACGACCACCATGTTTGACGAATCTCTGTAGAGACTGTAGTCTTCCTCGCCTCCATGCTCCTCTATGGCTCCCAACTCTCCCCTTAGGAGAAACTGAACATTAAATTACGTATCCGGGCCGAAAGCATGTAGTAGGTAACGTGGTGCGCGCTTCTGTGCGTGCGTGCCTGCGTGCGCGCGGGCTCGTTTGTGTATCTCTCATCTCGGGAAATACCAAAAACTATTTTTGTCTGAACGAATTATTCAGAATCTATGTATCACATTCTACGGGTGTGTAATATATCACTAATGGGTGGAGGGGGAAGGCAGACAACGGCTGGGTTATGGGAAACACTTGCGTTGCTGTGTGCCCCGGAATTTCGTCATTAGACTTTGCTTCAAAATCATAAAAGAATAATTAATTAACTTTTGCCAAAGCCTCGATATTAATATGTGCACACATGTTCCTGTGCGTATGTTCAGAGCACAATAAATATTGGATTGACAAAAGTGGTTTGAGAGCCCCGTTTCCATTTCTTGTGACGCGACTTCCTTCTGTTGTTTATGTAGGTGATAGGAATATTGTTCTGGGGTTTCGCTTTTGTTATAAGAAAGTCACATTTACGTTTTACGGAAGGGAGATTTTAGCCTGATAACTGTCGTAGATTAATTGAAGCTCACTGTGAGAAAATAATAGCAGCAAAGCGTAGAGTTGGATGAATATTCTCCAAACTCAATTCTATCTCTGAGTCAAGAATTAAAAGTCGTCGATTTCCAGATAAAATCTGTAGTACTCTAAATTACATGCGTGTCCTTTTAGTGCAGTGACATGAGTATTACCTCAATTTTAAGTTATTCGTGGCATCAGACCTTCACCAGAATATTCTGGTAACGCATCAGTCTTCTCTCTATTGATTGCACGTCTCAGACGTGGGCTGCAGATTCGTATGTCTAACATATTATTATAGTATAAAGTTCAGCCATTTTTGTTTTTACAGTGGTGCTCCAGCGTTGTATTGAACCCCTACCCCCAAACACAAAACACACATTTTTTTCTTCTCCTTTTGAAGCTGTGCTTGCATACTTACCGGCAAATGCAAATTACAATGGAAAAAATGAAAATAAAGAGGAAACAAGTAATTGTGATTTGGATGAAGGGTCTCTCTCAAAATTCATGTATTTGCTAAATATGATGATACGGGAACAACCCCCGTTAACGTGGCAACACTTCTGTCCTTGCTTAACGTTTGATCGACTTTAAAAGTACCATGTGTTTTTCATGCAGGTGTGAAGAAATCGCAGGTGCCAAGAGATTAACAAAAAAAATTTATACCAAGTTCGCTTAATTCAAGTAACAACTTCGTGAGCACATGATGAATTACATACTTTGTTAAAAGTATGTTGGCTATTTCAGGGATGGGAATGTCAGCTGAGATTATTCTACTTTCTGGTGTTCTTATGAGTAAAATGTATCGTTGTTCTGCAGTTACAAAGTGCACAGTGCATTTTGCTCCATTTTCAAGTCTTAAAAGATGAATTTTTCGCTTCATTAGAAGATTCATTCTCATAGAATATTCTGATTAGAACCATTTCATTATTCGTAGCTTTTCATTTCACCTCCATTTTAAATGTATTCCAGTATTCTGGAAAACTGTTGTGATGTTAGATGTTTCATCCTATATATTGTTCTCTTGAGAGAAAATTCTTTGGCTGTTGGCTTTCTGATAATTTTCGTAAAGTTCATGAGACCTCAACTTCATGTTAACATCAATATAATATTTATATATATTTTTTTATTTTTCTGATGTGGCTTATGAATCAAGTGCCAATACTTTTTGCATTAATGGTTCATGACTATGTTTTTGCGGTTTAATTTTTTTTATTCGTATCCAGTTCCGTGTAAATTTTGCGTTGCTCGTGACGGTATTTTCATTGAACTCATTTGAGTCTTGCACTTCATTTGACATCAGCCTTGAAGACTCATGGAAACTTACTTGTTGCTCTAATTAAATAAACATTATGTAATAATTTGGTATATAAATTGTGATTGCATGTGTGTAGCACCCGCGTCTGGCATTTGATTGTTTTAATGGAAAACAAAAGAACAGTAGTTATACTTTGTGGTTATGTTCTGAACATTTTTCTTCACTTTTATAGTTCTGTCGAAAATACACTGTACTTCTTCTAGGGGTAAAATATAGATTATAGTGTGCCCAATCTATGAGGATTTTCAGGGGATTTTGGGTATTGTCAAATTTTGGTTCCTTTGTATGTGTGCATGCAGATGCAGTGGAAGATATCATATTGTACTTTACTGACGCCATAACCATACGGTGTGTGGTTTGAAATATGGTCACTTTAATTTAAAGAGTAGAATTATATTCTTGTAAAAGGAAGCAGGTGTCGGTTCACCCCACTCGATGGACTGGTTACTTTTACATGATGCCAAGAATAGGCGATTTCCCATTTCACTGTAAAGGAGGTTATTTTCTAGGCTTTCCGTGACCTTTGTTAGCTTTCGGGAATGCTGATATTTATAGTTTTTAAAAAGGGAAATTAAGAATGTAATTGATCATTCGGCCTTTGTTCCAAATCGTCTTTACTTTAAGCTGTAAGAGTTTACACTTTAGAATCACTCAGAATTGATTTATCCCGTTAATTAAGAGTCATACATACGCGCGTACATATATATATATATATATATATATATATATGATATATATATATATATATATATATATATTATATCTATATATGTATATATATATATATATATATATATATATATATATATATATATATTTGTATGGAGATAAATTCCGTTGTGTTAACAGTATACATCTCAATTATAAGGACCATTAAAACAATCTGGTTTAAATTTTAGTTTTAAACCAGTGTTTTTATACGAGATAAATATATATATAATATATATATATATATATATATATATATATATATATATATATATATATAATATGTAGATTTTTATCTACTTATGCTCTAGTGGTGGTTTTTAAACGTTTATTTATTCCAGTTTACAGCTAGTATACACATTAAAAGCTTTTTACACACTAGTGTTTATTCATTTGTTTTTTAAAGACTGCAGTTATTTGCCATTCCTTATTGTATTGTACACCTATTGTATTCTTTTTTTATTTTTGTATATTCAGCTGTAAAAGTGGGGAAATCAAATATGGAACGTTTGTACATTCTTTATGGCCCCTAAAATTGGACGCGACCGCAGATACAAACCAAGTTGGCTGCTTTAATTTTTAGATTCTGTCAAGTCTAAATGGTGCTGCGGCATGATTGACAGACGGGCAGGTAACTAGCTCTCTGCCAATTCTCTCTCTCTCTCTCTCTCTCTCTCTCTCTCTCTCTCTCTCTCTCTCTCTCTCTCTCTCCAAATGTTCAAATATCTCACAATTTTTGTTTTTATAAAAAAAAATATGTTTTACCTGTCAGAGTTTTACACTAGCTTAAGAGACTTTATTTAATTTTAGGCATACAATCATGTTTATAGAAACAAATTAAAGGTCGCTTGAAATGATCTAATTATCACTTTAAACAATATTTCAATATACCTTCAAAATTGTTAATAGACTTTGCTTTTAAAGATCTTGAAACAATGGGCGATATACCTTAAAAAATCTTCAAAATACGAAGTAGAAGTGGAAAGATTTCTTGTTATTGGGGGGTGGGGAGACTATATATGATAACCTCAGATTCTCAGGCGAAGGCAAGCTGGCACATACATAACAACCTCAGATTGTAATTATTATTGATGTTGGAGTACTCAGGCTTTTGTTAAATCCCAACTGCGCGAAAGTATTTCGACTGAACGCAGTTGCCGTTACTGGTTTTTCTGTAAGCTGAGGAACATGGACCCTTGCGCATTTTGAAGGCTTGTTGTTTTACATATACACGTACACACGTATGTGCACATATATATATATATTATATATATATATATATATGTGTGTGTGTGTGTGTGTGTGTGTGTGTGTGTGTGTGCGTGCGCGAGCTCTTTAACGGTCGTAATCAAATACGGACGTTATGCTCAAGTCGCAATACGTGTAAATGTCTTTTGCAGCTGAGTTATTATGATGCTTTCATATACGAATGAGCATTTGTTTTATTCTATAATTAGAATAATTATAGTTAATTAGTAATGGTTATTTTAGTTTGCCGAGATACTATTCTGTTCATTTTCAGTGAGAATATGACCGAAAATTTCTATTCCATTTTAATTATAGTAATGTAAAGATTTAATTTAAATGAAGGTAATTGTTGTCGTGAATATGATTCATTTTAAGCAGCCTTAATGTTTATGACGTCAACAGATCGGAGTGACGTGTAATTAAAGTGTACATGGAAATTTACTTCTGTGTGCTGAATCTCCTTATTTGAATGAATAGTAGTACAGCTCATTGGTGTTATTCACAAGTTTTCTCTACTGTAGGGAAGCTCATTTTGCTTGATTAGCAGTCAGTGAAGCAGAGATACTCGCTTGCGTGTGGGAGATATTTCCAAGTATTTGTAAATTTCTCCCTTTTTTTTTATGGGAGCATCGAA
The DNA here is from genome assembly GCF_015104395.2 of Macrobrachium nipponense. Taxonomy (NCBI): domain Eukaryota; kingdom Metazoa; phylum Arthropoda; class Malacostraca; order Decapoda; family Palaemonidae; genus Macrobrachium; species Macrobrachium nipponense. Next base: position 37,943,951 of record NC_087215.1, read on the forward strand.
TTGTCGTTGGTCTGTGTGGACACACGTAAGGGCGCTTGAAATGGTGAATTTGTTATTATTATTATTATTGAAAGGAGACCCTCTTTCAAACAAGTATTATTGAAAGATAACTGCTGCATCAGCTGCATTTAACTTGTAAATAGTCTTCTCTATTTTTCTAATAACTGATTTCACTCTGCTATTACAACTGGCGAGTATTGCGCCGATGTGATTCATCAGGAGGAGTCAATTTCAGGGATATTGTTGCTTTAGAATTTACTTATTACAGAAAGTAAATAAATAAATCAATTCTGTTGGGTTTAGTCGAATTCTTGGAGTGGCCAACGTTTCTCTCAGTAAAGTCCGAGAATGACTCCTTATGAATCATCGGCGCATTACTCTCCAGTTGTACTAGCAGAAAGAAAACAAGTGTTAAAAAATAGAGAAGATTATTTACAAGTTAAATGCAGCTGATGCAGGAGTATATTTCAATTTTATTATTATTAAATTATTAGTGTTATGCTGTTGTTGAATGACATTTGGTTAAGTGTATTATTGTTATCAATTATTACTGGTGTTGTTCTTTACTGATAGTTCATGTTACCGTTGTCTCACCTAAATCATAATTTTCTTGTGTTGTCAATTGATTGAATGATAGCTTAAAAATATAAATTCAGTTTGACGAAACTATAGTACTTCAAAAAGTGGAAGCTAAAAATTCAGTTTGATGAAACTACAGCTCTCTTCAAAAAGTGGAAACTGGTGGAATGATGAAATGAAAAGTCGAGTAAAGAGGACGAAGGCAGGAGAAAAGGGGGGCGGGGGGGGGGGGGGGGGGATATGGAGCGGGTGTTTCGTACATAACCTACATTGTTGTGTTACCGGATGTGACCTTCGCTTTTGCCGTAATGGTGTTCAGAGTTTTGTGTCGAACGGATACGAAGAATAATTACGCTATTTTGCCGTTTTATAAATATTAGCGTTGTGGTGTTTATAATATATTAATGTCCCCACTCCTCCCCGCCAAGCACCCCACCCCATGGCTCCCTCCCCGCCCGACCAATTTAGGCTTTTTTGTATATATATTGCGGAGTGGTTAAAAGTATTTATATATTTCAATTTGGATGAGGGTAAATTAATTGAGTGGGTGATAGGCTGTTCCCCTCCCCTCATTTCCCCTTCCTTCCCCCTCCCCTTCACCGCCCCTCCACCCCATGAGGGTAATTGAGTAGGTATATAATGGGTTGGTATTGCTGTTATGTGGATATTATTTTTGAGCACCAGGCCCTGATTTATATTTTTAATGGCCATTCGATAGATGAAGGAAAATGATTTCCAGGTCTTTCGGACTTCATTTTAGCTGTTATTATTATTATTATTATTATTATTATTATTATTATTATTATTATTAATTTCCGTTTACAATTACGACAAAGAATGGCTGCTGTTTAAATGTGTTCCACTTGCTTTTTTTCTTACTATTAAGTAATTATCACAAAATTAAAACAACCTTCATAATTATTCCTAACGAATTAGTCGTTGTTTTGTCGCACGACACAACAAAAACACCTTCAATAACAGTCACGTACATTAAGAATGATGCAATAAAAGTTGATAAAACAGACTAATTCCTTATTAGTGAATTAATGTATGCAGTGAGACTTTCATCTAGTAGTGTATTTTGATTAAGTTTCACTCTCGATGAACAACCTGTTTCGTTCTTCGCCTCTCTCGAGTGTTTGTTCTCGATAATATCGTTGATATATCAACACCAACGCTTGTGCTGTTTGTTCAAGTGTTCTCCATGTCAGTACGTGGGTACTTGGTCACAGGGCCGGCCTGCACAAAGGCCGTCTTCTTCGTTTTTAGCTTAATCGTTTTCGCATGAATATTGCATGATTTGATTTGATTGGCCTGTTGTTTGGCGCTGATTCCATTGGCCCCTTACGTTTGGAATTTTTCCTCTCGTGTATTTCATTTATTCCGAATCAGAAACTTGAATTTAAAACAAGCATAATGATAGCAGATCGTTGAAAGTATTTGCCATTTTTTATTTTTACACCTGTATTATTAGCGTTTCATGAGTCGCTTCTCTTAAAAAAAAAAAAAAGCCACGCCAACAATGTAAGTTGATGCGACGCTACACAAAATCTCTAACGGATGTTTCTGTTGATATCCGTTATTTTGTTGATAGCAGTAGATAAGGTCGTTGTCGCAAGATAACCCTTATCAGATAGCTTCTTTACTCGTGTACCTACTCTATGAACATGGGGTTCCATTGAAGAGCTTCGTGTCCTTCATATTAGCAGGTATTTGTTTAATCGTATAATCTTTTTTTTTTGTGTGTGCGTATATTGTTTCAAACTGATTTTTCTATTCTTTGTAATTACACACACACACATACCTATATATTGTTGTATCTGTTATTTCCGCGAATATATATAATATATATATATATATATATATATATATATATATATATATATATATATATACATGCACAGACCACTCACACGTGCGCGCCACCGATATAGGCGAACATGTAACTGCCGGGGATATAGCTCCATGTCACATTATCACTGGCTATCTGGCGATGATCTCAGTAAAGACCAGTCTTTTCAATTAGATTTTTTCCTTATGGAGGAAATAAATTTCGTGTTCTGTCAAAACAAGAATGTGGATTTCATGGAACTGTTGCATTCTGTAGGACATGTCGTTAGCGCCCGAATATAATTAACGAAAAGATTTAGCGCCCGAATTATAATTAACAAAAAAGATATATATATATATATATATATATATATATATATTATATATATATATATATATAGTATATATATATATATATATATGAGCGTCGAGTATTGTGGCGAGAGAGAGAGAAGAGAGAGGAGTTAACGAGAGAGAGAGAAATTTGCTGACAATGTTCACTTTCCCGTTTGTTGAGTTGAGCCTCACTTTCATCAGGAAATAGAAAACGGGGTCAGAGTCATAGAGCGGAACTGTTAGCCCATAGCTAAACAATGCGTCGGGGAGGGCCATAGTTTTCGGGGGTAGGACTGCCAGATACAATGCTGTGTTTCATGTTGTTTATTATAATATATGGAAAGAAAAATGAGAAAAAGGAAGGTTACTGCCATTGTTTAGTTGCTTTGTGTCGTGTAAATTGTTTCACCCCTCCCTGTGGCACTACCCTGCACCCCTCATATGTTGACATTTGCAGAGATGTTTGTTGATGTTATGCAATGCTGGTTTATGGTTCATTTGGCTACGAGGTGCATTTGATTATTTATTAGGCCCCTGTATGTATGGTTCAAATTTGGTATTCTGGATTTATCGTTCATTGAAAGAAAATATTACTGAATATAATGTTATGCTTTTTAAATCGTCTCCTTTTTACTATTGTGAAATATTTAATTATATTTTATGTTCATTTTGGCCCAAATAGAGCGAAATATTTATGTATATTCATTTAATGTTTCTTGATTTTTTCAGTCATGATTTAAGAACCGCTGAACGTGCATAACAGCAGGTCTTGCAGCACTCTGCTGCACGTCCAGTAAAATGAAAAGATAATTGAACATTTATAGAAAGGGAAGTAAATGGAATCTTGAAGATAAAATCCTGTTTAAAGTCTAATAGGGATTTTTACTCCATATACACAGTAACAATATGAATAGCTTTAATCAATACAGATTTTCGCTCTCTCTCTCTTTCTGTATTTCCCCCTTCCTCCCTCCCTCCCCCTTCCCTTTCCTCGCTCTTTGATGTTCCGCCGCTTTGAATATGACTTCTTTTTAATAGTCTCGTCCCCCCTTCCCCCCAACCCCCCCCCCTCACAAACAGTTCCACTATTTCATCCACCTGTTCTTCCTCTCTCCTCTGTAGTTTCACGCAGCTACATTTATGTCATTTGAAACTAGTAATTTCACCTTCTCTCACAGCTAATATTTAATCTTAGTGTATATATGAATATACAAATATATATATATATATATATATAATATATATATATATATATATATATATGTGTGTGTGTGTGTGTGTGTGTGTGTGTGTATGTATGTATGTATACACCTGCGTGCATGGATCTTAATTTATCACACGCCAGTGCAAAGACGTTGAAATCTACGGCTACATAGGAATCATAAATTTTGTGTACCTCACAACACCATTATGTGAATGGAGTTGATGTTGAAGACAACAAACAGTCCTCCATAACCGCACTATTCACGCTGACCATTCTCTCTCTCTCTCTCTCTCTCTCTCTCTCTCTCTCTCTCTCTCTCTCTCTCTCTCTCTCAAATTCTTCAAAGAGCAAGAGTAAGCCATTAAAACTTGTTCCTTTCCAGTCCTCGCATGAAGACTTGTAGTGTTTCTTTTCCAAACAGTCGAACTTCTTATGAATTTTAAATGTTATGGATATTTTGATGCAGTTTTTATCCAGAGAGAGAGAGAGAGAGAGAGAGAGAGAGAGAGGAGAGAGAGAGAGAGTAATGATGTTGAATTCGAAACTTTTTCGTCCTAGTTGAAAAGGTCTTATCTTCCCACCTTTAGAAAGGGCTCCTTTTTCTCTCTTCCATTTGAAAAAGATGATGTTTTTATGTGCTTTATTTTTATTTGTTTATTTTTTAGATGTAGAAGATTCTTTCTCTGGCGTTTCTTTGTATGTGAACATACGGATGTTTGAATTAAATTATTGTATAATTTGGTGTATGTGCAACGCATACGTAATGAAAGGGATTTTATTTATTGCACAAAGTGCCTCCCATATTCTGGAACTAAATTTCCATTTAGCTTCGTAAGTTAGGTATTAGTTAGGCGATAATGATCACATGAGACACATTATTTCATATTCCTAAAAAAATATATTAATAGATATTCTTATGTATGTACTATGCAACTCAAGTTGCACCGAATTTTTTTTTTAATAACCTTGATTTTAAGGTTCACGTAGGTGTTTAACAATTTATGTTTCAACTCTGTGCCAAAACAGCTAGCTCTTGTTAGTCATTTATGCAATATGTATATATGTATGTCTGGATGTGGTGCTCAAGAGTAAATCATTGTAATAGTCGCTTTCGTAACACACTCATTGTGGCAGTCTGTTGTTTGTGTATACACACTGCATACATTACTAACAAGAGCTAGCTGTGTTGACGCAGAATTGCAACTCGAATTGTTAAACATTTACCTCAATCCTCAAAATTCTGGTTAAAAAAAAAATTATGTTCACTGCAACACCGTCTGAAGAAAGAATTGATGAGGTCGAGTCTTGCAGTATTAAGGAACCGTGATATCCAACATAGGAATTTACTGATAGGCAAGAAAGGGCAAATCAAACAAAACCAGACTGCATAAGATTGGGAGGTCAAACTGACAAACTGCGACGCAGCGATGATCCACGAGAAACGCTTAGTACCTCTGTGGACCAGAGCTGTGGGTTAGATACTTAGTGGTCGATTGACCATGGTGAGTTGCAACTTGGGTGGATAAAAGAACATCGACTTGCAACTTTACCCTAAATACTTGATAAAGAAATGAAGGTTGATGTTCTGGAACATACCCATCCCCTCTGAAAGGAAAAAAGCTTATAATTTATATAATACGCACACATGGAACAGTACATATACATGTGTATGTACATGCGCACTTTCGTACGCAATGACTGTTTTAAGAAAGTTTTAGTCTCGGTTGTTAAATGACTGTGGTTTTAGGTATTTTATAAATTACCCGTTATCTCGTAATTTGCAATATATATATATATATATATATATATATATATATATATAATATATATATATAAAAATATATATATATGTATATGTATATGTGTGTGTATGTATGTATGTATGTATGTACACACACATACGCGGGCGCGAACTCAGACCCAGTGTATATTTGAAAGGTCATTTTTTTAAAAAGCAGAAATGGTGTCTTTCCGAATTCTCTCTCCGTTCGCAGTCACAAAAAAAGCTTATAAATAGTTTGAGCATATTGTTAATGGGATCTTAATAGGTTACTGCTCAATGTAAATGAGTTAGATTTAAAAGGGGAACCCTACCTTTAAATGTTAATGAGTTGGTAATTAACTTGCCCTCTTTTCCTTTCCTTTGCCGCCACGGCTCTTCACTACCCCCCCCCCCCCCCCCCCCCCCCTTCCCAGACACCCAGTCTACCTCTCTTTCTCTCTCACCCTTCCTCCTTTCATTCCACTAATTCGCACTCTCTCCCACTGTGTGTGTGTGTGTGTGTGTGTGTGTCCGTTCGTCTATATTTGTGTATCTGCTGGAAATTTCCTTCAGGTCAGTAGTATTCGTATAATCCTCTAGAGTTATTTGGGCCACGATAAGGAATATGTTTTTATTGTAACTAATCAGTTGACTGTGTATGATGTGTATACGGGTTTTACTTTCATTGAATTTACATCGCTATCTGTAAGAATTCGGTGCTCCTCGTCTGTCGAATGGGGAGATTGCCTTTCAAGTTGCCTTTTAGGGAAAATTTTTTATCATTTTTAGCTTTATCTGATATAGAATACTCATGAGTAAATGTGATGCTTACAGTATATGCAGATGGTGCATTTATGTTCACATATACGAGTACATAAGTGGTGCATTATTGCAGAGTATAATATTAGAATTATTATCTCGGTTCGTGGCTCATTATCGAGGTTCACAAATGTATCACTCAACCACAACATGAAGACGGATGGCGCTTCACAAAACCCCCTACCTGCGATCATTGATCTAGTTATCTTTGTATTTAAGTATACCCCTTATATTTGTGCTTATGTTTCCGCGCTACCTTTGGATTGGATGTGAGCGCTCGTGCGCACCTCTGTGTGTGTGTGTTCGCGTACATCTTGTTTGTTGAAGATAACATTGTCCCACTATTCAATTACCTGACGCATGTCGTTAACGGCTCTTCGTCTTTGATCTCTCTCGCCCTTGATTGTTGTAAATTTTCGTCGGAGCATTTGCAGCAAAAGAGGTTTTGGTCCCTGAAAAGGTGGCTTGGTTGGTTTTAGCATGTGCCCCCCCCCCCTTCCCCCACCCGTCTTACCCCACTAGCGAAGCATGGTGTGACTCCTACCCCCATCTACCTATTACCACTAATAGAGTGGCCGTAGGTTCGTTTGTTTCCCTTGTCTAACCGATATAAACACCTTTTCACAACTTTGTTCTCCTTCATTAGCATCTTTATGCAGCTGGTGTCTGTCAAAGAGGTCTCTCTGGATGTATGGCCTGGAGTAAAGAATGGCGAAGTGTTTGGAAATTTAGGCCGGTTCCACTACAGTGTTTAATCTGATGAGTCGAATAGCATTATATATAGTCCTTACTGCTCATAATAATAATTGGTTTATGTTGTATTTGACGAGGCGAGTTAATTTTGTTACAAAATTTACGTTAAGGTTTAGCTTACAAGAGGGAAATGATTTTTGCACGCGTCTCAACGTGGCTATTTCAGTTTTGAGAATATATTACTATTTATTCTCTTTTGAATTGGAATGGTGTTTTGTTTTCGTGTTGTTATTGTAGTCTCGCTGAAGAGGAAGCAGGTTTTCGGTGTATAGTATTTGAGTTACGGCCTTCTAATGCTTATTTTCTCCATTTTGTCTTGTCATGTTTGTGAGGTACTTATGATGAAATCATTATTTTGAATTATCCTTGTTCGAATAGTTGTTTATCGCATCTGAGAAGTTATTATTTAATCTGGAAATCATACTAAGATTGAATGTTGTTATAAAGCATTTTAAGCTTTTGTGTTCAGCAGCTTTCCTGTATTTTGCTTTGGAAAACTTTGACGTTAAATCCCGGTAGAATTTTCTTCATTTGATGATCAGTTTTACAAAAGCCTTTTAGTTCTTCAAACCAAGATATTATAAAAGCAAAAGACGCTTCTAACATAGTGGTGTCAATTCTAAAGACTTCTACAGTGAACTGCTGTTTATATATATATATATATTATATATATATATATATATATATATATATATATATAAACTAAGTGAATATATTAAATTATTTAGGCTTGTTTATGACAACTGCCAACATTTTTCAGCTTTATGAGAAATATTGTTCCCTTTCGAAAGCTATGCGACTTGGTTTGAAAATTAATATTAGGAATAATGTGTCATTTGGGACTAGTTGCTTTACAATTGCTCTTATTGTTGTTGTTGTTGTCGTCGTCAGTTATTTAACTACGTCTTTCCACAGTGTATGAAACCTAGTTTTACTGTTTCATTCTTGTTGTCTTTCGTTGAATGCAGTTTGTTACGAGCATTTTGATTTTTTATCTTAAAGGGGTTGACCTTTTTCCCTGCTAATTTTCTATTTGCCATCGTTATCTGTCTTTTCATATCTTGATTTTCAGTATTCGTTCAGCTGTTTCGGTTCGTCCCTTTGATTTTCACCTTCTTTGTTTCTTTTCGAAATTAGCTACCCGTTTCTTGCTGCATCTCCATCGTGTTCGTACTTTCGAAATATTCCTCTTTCCCACTTTTTCCCATCCTCCTCCTCCTCCCTGATCTTCCCCCTCTCCTCTCCCTCCTCCTCCCCCCTCTGCTCCCTTCCCTTATGCTTTCCCATACCCATCAGCACCCACCCACCATCTCCAACAGATGAAATTCCATCAGCGGTAAGAATTGTTATATTGATTCCCATCCTCTCAGGAGATTAACATAAATTTGCCTTTTTTGTGCTACAAAGACTTCTCTCTCACTCCTTCTTTTTTCTTGCTCTCCCCTTTTTTTTATCTTTTGTCGAGATGCTGTGCTGTGCCATTTGATACTTGATAGTTTAATTTGCATTGAAAAATAAGGTCTGTCTCTTTCTCTCTCTCTCTCCCGTTCTCTTTCCTCCTTCCTAACCCCCCTTCCCTGTACCCATCCCTGTGCTCTTCCACTACCGTGGGTGTAGCATCTAAACCCCCCTCCCCACCACCACTTCACTCTTTCTCCTTCCCCCTTTTACCCATTAACCCCCGCCTATTCTTGACATCAAAGGAACAAGGGTTAGTGTATGGGGATAAGGGGGAAATGGGGCCAGATAAAAGGGTAATCGGAATTTCGAATAAACTTGTGAAGTTGAGGCTTTAACGGGATTGTTGGTGTATGACTAAACGTAAACCTTCTTATCGATTCAACGCAAGCACACGCAACGCCTCGCAACGCAGGTGCGCACGAAGTAGTATTATATATAACACGACTGATTTTTCGTATTATTTTGCAAAGGTTATTTCTGTACCCCAGGTAATTTCAGCGGATTTTTTTTCCTTTAATGTACGTAACTATCTGTATAGTCTCAAGATATGGCTATAACAGGGAGAAGTGACTCTGAGACCCGCTAAGGCATGCTTGTCTCAGGTACTAAATTAGAATCTTGGGTAATTGTCTTCTTAAACTGAAGTCCCAGGTACATTTCATCACATGACGCGATCCCCCACGCGAATTCAGAATTCACACACACATATACATACATACATACATATATATATATATATATATATATTATATATATATATATAATATATATATATATATATATATATATATATATATATACACACACACACACACACACACACGCACACATGTAGTACATATACATGTCTTTTTATGCTGAAGTCCCAGGTAGACTTCATCACATCAGCAGGAAGAGTACACACTTGGATATATATATACATATTGGATATATATATATATATATATATATATATATATATATATATATATATACACACAATATATACTGTATTGTGTGCGTGTGCGTGTGTGTTACATTCAGATGCAGTTGTCCCGACAAAAATGTGTTTTATTCTGGCTGCATTCGCTTTCTGCTACTAGCAAAAAATGGTGTAATGTCCACCGAGGAGCCAATAGCTTTTATCTTACTCTGTTAGTTTGTTTATTGTCGGTGAAATTCATTTCTGTGAATCCCGCTGTGTCGCCAGTTACATGAGCATTTCACATGAAGTGACATGCTATTGCATTTTTTTTCGAAAGCATAAGTGAAAAGTGTTTTTGAATTGAACAAAGGAGATACGACACACTTCCAACCAGATATGGCATGTGCAGCGCCTGTGTTTCAGACCAAAGCGTTCATTTTTAAAATATTATATATATATATATAATATATACTATATTATATAATTATATATTATATATATATGATATATATATATATAACACATATTGAAAATCTATTAATCCGACGGTAGAGCGAATTAGATACTAAAGGACATTTGTAGCTTAATTCGTATAAATGAATCACGGAGATGTGATAATACAAAATATTATATATATATATATATATTATTATATTATATATTATTATATATGTATATATATAATATTAATGTAATATATTATATATTTATGGCAAAACATTTTTGCATGATTTTCAACAGTGTTAAGGATCATGATTTTGTGAGTGGACACACAAACCGTGTTGAGTTTAACGAAAAGAAAAAATTCTTTAGAATTGTTTAAAAGGAATTGAATTGATCTTAAACTAACGATTGGTTTTGTTGTTAGCAGTAGGATAGTAGAAGGTAACTAACTACGAAAGAGCCGAAAGAAAAGGAGAGAAGAGAGAGAGAGAGAGAGAGAGAGAGAGAGAGAGAGAGAGAGAGAGAGAGGCAGTGAGGAGGTTGGAAATGGTTTTCAGAGGAGAAACGAGATGAGTGTGGGGGAGGTTAGCATGGCTTACTTAAGGCGTATTACCTGTTTTTTCAAGAAGCAATTTAAACTCTTAAAACTTGGTAACATAAAGTCTAGAGTTGCTTGTAATATACTTGGGGGATATAATCCTTTAACTCCCTTCCATCCTGATCCCCTCTCTAGCTCACTCCCCCTCCCCCTCCCTGGCCATCTGATAACCCCCCCTCCCCATCCCCTGCATCCTTTTGAAAATGTGTGTTCTCTTTCCTATATTGGGTTTTATGCCGCCATTTTAAAATGATAACTTCTATGGAAGGGAAATCTTTTGAATTAAAAAAGTTTTCTAGATTGATAGCGTTAATTCTAACAGAATGAGTTTTCTTTTGTGATTCCACAGGGTTTAAAAAAAGACTGTACGCACGATTAATGGATTTTAAAGAGTTTATAGCTTTTTTTATTACTGTTTATTCAGAGGGGTGGGAATGGGGGTTTATGGCTCTCTGCTGCTCTGTTCTTTTTTTATTTTGCTTTTTAGTTTACTTAATTCAAAATATCTGGAGTCTCTTTCCGTGAGGATTTTGATGGAAAAGAATGTTACATTAAAAGCCTTGCATTATACAGCTAAGAACCCAATAGATTCCATACGAGGAAATAAGGACACGATATCATTTTCAATCTCAAAGATAAAGTGAGATCTCTTATTTTGGTTCTTTGCTTTTTAAGTGTTTGGTTATTTATTATTTAGATGCTCTGTGTGTGTGGTTATGTGTATTTTAGCTAATTTGTCTTGAAAGAGCATTTAAGCGTTCCCGTTCCTATATTACTTTTAAAAGGAGTTTATCGGTACAACCATCGAACCCTCACGAACACACACTTTTCTCAGAATACTATGCTTGTGTTGAGGAACGTCATTGCATGTGACCCGAGTGAATGTTGTAGGGTAACTAATTTTCCCTTGATCGTCTTTCTTGCGGTCTTGGAGTGTTGTGGAATGGGGAACTGCAGCCGCAGTGGACAGATTTATTATGCAGGGAAAGAGAATAGAAAACGTCGTTTCTAATAAAATAATCATTTTCTTCTGTAGATTTTTATAAGAACTTGGCGTTTATATATATATATATACATATATATATATATATATTTATATATATAGATATGTATATGTATGTATGTATGTATATGGAGCATATATATATATATATATGATAGATATACGTATATATACGATATATACTATATATATATATATATATATATATATATATAAAGAGAGAGAGAGAGAGAGAGAGAGAGAGAGAGTGCGCGCTATGCCGACACAACGATCACGTGACCACAAGTATTGCGAGGACCCCATCCTCAAAAAAATATAATAATAAAAGACATCAGTACTTAGCGCTTTTGTGTATTTAATTTGTGTATTTTATTTACTTTTTATTTCCCAGCTTCCTGGTTTATGACATTTGAAAATGATATCTTTTTACTATGACATTAAACGAAATGGACGGGCATTGCATTCCCTCTTCGGTAGACTCTTCCATTGGAGAAGAGAAGTGAAATATAGGCAGGAGTCTTTAGAGAACTTCCCTCAGAGAAATATTACTTCGCAAAACTGCCGTTTTGCATGTACTTGAATATATACGAATGTAAAAGTACAGTTTTTGCGATCGATAGATAAAAGGACGAGTATTTATGTCGGATTCATTTTTCAGACTTGTGGTCCATTCTTGGTTGTCCTTTTTGAACTTTGATTGCATTGCTTTTCCAGCATCGGTCTACGTTTGAAACCCTCATCGACTTAATATATAAAACTTTCCTTTTGTCTTTTACTTCTATTCCCAGCTTTTTCGCTCTCATTCCTTCGATACCTTGCAAAGCCAAGTTAGCTCCGTTCCACCAGATGATAGGGGTACTAAAGTAATTTACCGTTAGCATTTGGTGGTTTATATATAACTGTTTCAGTTAGTTTACCTTAAATGATTTGGCAGCCTTAGGTTTCATATCTTTTTATGGTACTTGCAGAAATTGAATAAGATAATGGATTCCATGTTTTTTCCTCTTTGTCGAAAACCATATTTTGATGCTGTTTAAAAATTAGACCTAGAGTTTGAAAGCTTTCAAGTGTGTTTTTTCCTACAGACAAGACATGCTGTCCTCTCTCTCTCTCTCTCTCTCTCTCTTTCTGTGACTAGTTAGTCTATCAAGGGCTTGCAAGGAAGTGTTAGCTGCCAATAAGATTTGTCGATGACGCTGGCAATTTTTTGATGGCCATACTTAAGCCAGCTGCCAGTGCCAGAATCTGAAATGATTTTTTTTTTTCATCTCTCTCTCTCTCTCTCTCTCTCTCTCTCTCTCTCTCTCTCTCTCTCTCTCTCTCATGTGTTTGTTTGCGGGTTCATGCACATGCGTCATAAGTGAATGAGTGCGTTGTTGCGTTATTGAGACCTCGTAGCTGAAGTCTTCTAATACACTGTTCGATGGAAGAGGGGAAAAAAATGGATGTAACTAAAATAACTTGATTTACAGAAAATTTACCAACTCCAGCATTTACGCTATGCTTCTGCGGTCAGAATCAAAGTCATATCCTTGACCTCTGTGATTCGCACATTTGCTTTGATATGGAATATAAAAATGACTTCAGTCATCTTTCGGTGCTTCCAAGCCGCTGCAAGGAGATCGATGCGTTCTTGTTCGTCAGATGTTGATGCTCAGAATACATTTCTCTAAAAATTGAAAGGTTTTGTAATCATGGTTCTCATAGGATTTTACGCCAGTTTTCCTGTGGAATGAAGACCTAAAATGAACATTTCTGTGGTATAATATTGGGTAGTAGTTTGTGGTATAATATTTAGCATTAGTTTGTAGGGAAACATTTCTATGTCGATTTAGCGTGCGATATTAGACCGAATGGTTAATCAAAAATTTCATTGTTTTCAGTGGTAGACACACCACCCTATCTTCGATTAGCCTCGCTGCCTGCTTAAGCCTTCAAATTACACTAATCTTCCCCCCAACCCCCCACCCCTTTCGGACTCGCCAGCCCTTTCGACACGTATCACGCCATTTTTTACTGTTAACCATGTAATGTAGTACATGATGTATATATTTATACATGCATACATATATATATATATATATATATAATACATACATACGTACGTACGTACATACACATTTATAGATTCATAAGAACAGAATAGCTGACGTATATTTATTTATTAGCCTACTTTTAAATTAGGGCTTCAATTCGCGTTCAGTCTTTGTATGACAACAACGTCACAGATTCTTTCAAAATGAAACTGTTGACGGCCATTATGCTCAAAGCCTTCTTCGCTGGACTGTCATTGCGTGTGGGCATTGTGATTACAGTATGACTTGAATCAGAACTGTCAGTTATTTTATGGTGCCCTGATCTGAATTCTGCTGTGTATAAAAATGATGGTCAAGTATAATTCAGCTTACCGTCAAGTTTGATCATAAAGAAAAGGCATGATAATATTTATATAAACCTTTGAAGTTTCGCAGAACTTGTTGATATGAAGAGTAAAGTGATAAAGATATCAGCCTTTTTTCTGCGCCCATCTCTTGCATTATCCGCCATGTATTCGATTCCGAAACATATGCATTGAACGATGAATTTTAGCTAGTCAAAAATATGTCTACCTTTTGCACGTGACCCCGTTTATTCACAGTCACTTCAATAAAGATGAAAGTCTAGGTAGAAAAGAATGATGACTTTAGAGTGCAGAAGCGCAAATGAAAGCAGAATCGGTGGCATTATACACAAATAAATGCGCATATATGTCTCATACGGAAGAGTGGCTGCTTTTGTAACGCTGTATTGCATTTTGTGTTAGGTGGATGGAAAGATAGCTACAACCCGTGATAAGTGTGACGTGCAATTTGACTGATATCGAGTCAGTGTGTATAGCAATGTTGAATTATGTAGCCATGACATTTAATATTGCATGTTGGCTGTCATGCGAGCACGGTTTGTATTAGCTTACTAAAGGCTGCCATGGATACAAGCCGTATTGTTTTATTATTTTCTCTGTTAAGTTTAGTCTGCTCGGGGAACTCCCTCTTTCGTTGTTGGCGTGTTTCTTTGCAGCGTTTTTGTTTCGCGTTTTACAGCTTGGCGGAGGGTTGTGTTTATGGCCAGAAAAGTATTTTATTCAAGCTTCCTAATGTGTTTCTTATGTTCATTGCGCTCAGTTTAAAGCGACGCTAATGAATTTTATTGCAAGTGGTTATGAAGGACTTACTTTTTCAGGGATATGAATGAATAATTTTCCTTCAACAATGTACATGTAATGTTGACGATCTGTAGGTGCCAATAAAAGGAAATTATCTTCATGATCTCTCTCTCTCTCTCTCTCTCTCTCTCTCTCTCTCTCTCTCTCTCTCTCTCTCTCTCTCTCTCTCCATCTTGAGCTCTTCCTCATTATCACTTCTGACATCGATTTTCTTAGCAGCATCTCTTGAGGCAAGATTGGCACCATTAAGGGAAATCCCCGATCATTCTCCTCTCTCTCTCTCTCTCTCTCTCTCTCCTCTTCTCTCCTCTCTCTCTCGTCTCTCTCCTCTCTCTCTCTCTCTCTCTCCTCTCAAGTTGTCGAATATATTTAAGGAAAGCAATTGAATTATTTGTACACGAAGAAAAAATTGAAATAAGAAAACTTTGTCTCCAAATAATTGTTCGATACTTGTGCGATATTAGTTTCCATGTTAATGTAAAGTAATTCATAATTGATTTTAATTTGACTGCAATAAAATTAATTAGGAAGTATTTAGATTTATTGACTTATTCCCTGAATAATAAATATATATATATATATATATATATATATATATATATATATATATATATATATATGTTGTATTTTGATTATATATCTATTTCTTTATATATATATATATATATATATATATGATATATAATATATATATATATATATATAAATGTTGTATTTTTATTTAAGAACTGGGCACGTTAGAATGTTTTGTGGAGAAATAATCGGCAGTTAGTGTCTGAAGGTGACATCCCTGAAATATAGTTGGACATCTAAATGGGAAATGATCCTGTGATGGAAGCGTCCTAAGAAGACAGTGAACGATAATTCTTAATGCATGTGCTACGAATGAGAAAGAGGAGGAGAGAGAAGAGAGAGACGAGATGAGAGAGAGAGAGAAGAGAGGAGAGAGAGAGAGAGAGAGAAGGCGTACAGAATTAGATAAATTTATTATTGGGAAAAGAGAGAGAGAGAGAGAGAGAGAGAGAGAGAGAGAGAGAGAGAGAGACTTGAAGAGAAAAGCAGAACAGGAGAAGTGTGTGTGTGTGTGTGTGTGTGCGTGTGAAATAAGAGGGGAAGAGGAAGGAAGGAAGGAAGAGGAATTAGAGAACGGATTAAAGAGAAAAAGGAGCCAAGGCGATACGAAGGGTCATCCGATATCTGTAATTAAGGGAGCGGGGAGAGAGAAATTGTCATTTGGTGAATGGAACAGGAGGGAGGTGAGAGAGAAACGTTGTAATGCGCTTATGATTAAATTTCCATCGCGATAATGCTTAGTAGACAAAATGATTTCATTAAGGGACTCTTTTAGACGTTTTCCTTTAATTGAATGCATTCGCGCGCCTTCGTTTCGGGCATTCTGCCTGCGCGCCCTCGTTCCTCTCTCCGTCTGTAATTAAAGGGGGGTCGCCAAATAACGCCTCGGAAAGAAATGCCCCTCGTCGCTCCTCCGCCGCCATCTGCCATATTATAACCGGGGACATCGCCGTCCTTCGCAAAATATTATGTATAGTCTGTTGGAATAGAGCGCCTTTTATCGTGGCTCCGCGCGGAAAATCTTCAAGGCAGATTTCGCCCCAATTGTTTGTTTTCCAGATTTCAAAATGAAAACGTCTCCTTTGCTATTGATGTGTGCGCCAGACCCTCTGTGTGTGTGTGGGTGTGTTTGTTTGTCTTTTTGTGTGTCTCTGTGTCAGTCTGTCTGCGAGATAGAGAGAGAGAGAAACTTGCCGTGATGTCAGCCATTTTAAACAACTCTCCTGTCATTCGCCATCACTCACATGGCTGGGCTGTTGCTTCATTCGTCGTTATTCCTCATTCAATGTCTGTGAGCGAGAAAAGCAGAACTCGCGGAACTGGGAACAATGCTGATGGGCATTCTTTTAATACACAACATAGTTAGTAAAGCTATTTAACCGCGGTCGTTTGAAAACGCTCTCATTTATGGGGTAATTAAAAGTGTTATAAAAATCACATAAAATATGATTTACGGCAGAAAGATATATATTTTTTTCTTTTTTATTACGTGCACTCACAGAAACGCTCGTGTTGGTATTTGAAAGCCCTTCGGGGGACCTTTACCGGCGAATAATAATGTATCGTTTTAAATCTTTTGATGTCAACCATATACCTGTATATTGTCAGGTGTAATTACGTGCGTCAGTATAATTTTGTAAACGAAGTTTACACGTATGTATGTCTGTAGTAGGTAGGTATACATACTTGTCAGACCACACTTGAACACTTTTGCTCTGTGGATACTCAAGGTGTGTTACGTCATTTATTCCTTGAAATGAGGTATTTCGTGATTGGCGATTTTGTATTCCTCCTTTTCCCCGGCTTAGGGATTCTCTTCCTTCCTCTGATTTCCCTGACTCATCATCCTGCAACTTCAGGTTCTTTTTAGCGTTTCCTTTCTCCATGGTATCGCACTCTCCACACCCAATATAATTGATCAGGGATCGGTTCCAGAGGAGGGTGGGTGAATGAGGCACCTTTCATGGAAATCCCATTTGGCTTCTGTCTACTTGAGCAATGGATTGTGTACTTGGTAGTTTATCGACTGTGGTGGGCCCCAGCCATGATTGGGACAAGCATTGGGTTAGCAATACTTCATCAAAAGTTTAATATATCTTAGTTGATCAAAACATGATTGGGAGTATCTTCACATACACACACACACACACACACACCACACACACGCCTGTATATATATTATGTGCATATGTTTATGCATAAAACGCGCAATATATATACATATGTATATATATATGTGTATATGTATATATGTATATATATAATATAAGTATTATGTATGCTTATATTATATGCGTGTTTTGTCAATATATATATATATATATATATATATATATATATATATATATATATATATATTATGTATGTTTATATTGTATACGTGTTTTGTAATTAACTAGAAACGTGAACACGATGATGAAAAATTATGAAATGAGAGAGAGAGAGAGAGAGAGAGGGAGGAGAGAAGAGAGAGGATGAGGAGAGAGGCAGAGAGAGAGAGAGAGAAAGGTATATATTTCAAGGAAATACACACGTTTAATAAGCCGGCCAGCTCTACTAAATCGCTGCCAAGCAGTTCTGTACACACGGCAGTTGTGTATATGTATAAGGCAGCTCTGTGATTTTATGAAGGTTAATTCATGAATATTTGATGTTCAAATTTACCGATTATTAAGTTGATTCGTTCCCCCCTCCCTCCATCCCAGTTCCCATCACGTGGTACGGTGCCCGCCCCCTCCCCTTCTTTTTTAAGCGTTTGGAGTTCACAGTGATATGTAATATGATACTTACGTATCATATGACGATGATATGACCTTTTGTTTAATGATTTATCGACGACTTCTCGGAAAATAGTTTCCTTTCCAACCGGTTGATGAACTAATATTTCTTTCTTTACTGTCAATATTGTGGAAAGGAACATTCGTAAGTTTCGTGCCTAATTCGTGCTGCTGGTTCACGAAATCTTGCGTGCCTGATAATCAGGTTTATCGTCATGTTTTATCGACGGTGGAAATCAAGTGTACACCCTCGTTCTCGTTACCTGGCAGAACTTTCGCTTAGTGCCACTCATTTAGTTTCGTTTTCTACACACGTTTCCGTATTTAGTCCTCGTTTCTGTTGGTTTTTTGGAACGGATACTACAACTACTAATGACTTTTTCCAATCGTTGATAATGATATAATATAATTTGATGACATGCAGAAAGCTGATACTGTTTGTAGTTCTTGTATGATGGCTACGCCAGGAACTAAATGAAGTATTTAGTGAGGTAGTTATTTATCGAAAGATAGTCTCTGAAGGTTTTGATTCGTGACTAAAGTATTTGCAAGCATGATCTTTCTATTTTAATAAAAGTCTTTTGTGTAAATTTCATCGCTGTTTTACTTCACATGTAAGAACATTTGCAGATTAGTGTTATGTTAGAAATCGTGTCGAAGTTGTATATATGACATGTTAGTTTAATCGAAGCTAATGCCGACATGCATTCTTTCTCAGTGGTCAGTTCGCGTCCCTTAATAACTCAGTCCGTTTAGACTAAGGCTTTATGAGTCAGCATACTGTAAAAACCAATTCCGTTTGATTAATAATTGCAGTTCTTTGATTAGAACCTTTGGAATATATTGTCACGTTTTTCTCTCTCTCCCAACAGGTAAGGAGAAATGTGTGTTCGTCAACATTCGACTCATGGGTGTTCCATGGGGTCGATTGCATGTAAGTAATTGAGCGAGCTTGGGCTTGCTTATATGGATGGGGCTTCCACACACTGTACTGGAATGGTAAGCTTATAGGGTCTGATGCCTGTTGCCTTCGCGCTCAAGGTATTTTGTGAGCAGCTGAATTCCAAACCTCCCCCACCCCACCCCCCCACTCTCTCTCTCTCTCTCTCTCTCTCTCTCTCTCTCTCTCTCTCTCTCTCTCTCTCTCTCGTTGCTATGTGAGGGTTGTAACTTTATGCATTTTTATTAATCATTGTGCTTTACCTATTTTCCTGGCGTTCTGGTATTTCGTCATGCTTTATGTTTATGATATTTGAATGTGCGTACATTTTAGGTTAGTGGCAGATTCAAGTTTCAGATGCAAGTAGATTGTTTAAAATCGTTATTTGAACTCACGTCAATTTTTTCCACCTACGAACAAATTCCATGCAGTAAATGCAATAGTTTACGAGTGCGTGTGTGCATATGTATTTTGTATATGTGTATGTAATCATTATGCATAGCAAAATACTAAGAATTTTATGCTATACATTTCATATGATTCGAATCATGTTTGTGTTTGCTGCAAGTAAGTAATGAATTTGGTATTGTACCTGTGTATATATATATATATATATATATATATATATATATATATATATATATATATATATATGTGTGTGTGTGTGTGTGTGTGTGTGTGTGTGTGTGTGTGTGTGTGTTGTGTGCCTTAAATCCACGGTAGTAAGGTAGGTGAAACTTGCGACTTGAAAGAAGTACTTTCGCAGTTTATTCTACATTTTCATCGTGTTACCCTCCCTTATTTTTTGGAACTTTGTAAAAATAAAGCAAAAAAGACGTTATTGCAATTCAATCAGTATTAACCAAGAATTGAAGAATGTTCTCCGTTTACCATTTAATCCTAATTTCATTCCTGCTGTACCCATTTTAAAAACTATTGATATTAATTAGTATTTAAATATAATAATATTTTAAGAAATAAACTAATTAAGAATAGCCTGCCAAATTCAAACAATATTGTATACGTATTCCTTGTAATGAATGTAATAAGATTTACATTGGGCAAACATCAAACGATCTAAAGGTAAGATGCTTTCAGCACAAATATTCCATATCAAGAGGATTAACAAATAATGGCATTTTGGATCATTGGCTTAAGACAGGCCATGCTATTAACCGGGATAATTCCTCGATAATCTGCAGGGTCAGAGATCACCGCAAAATGAATCTGTTGGAGCTCATTTTTTATTGAAGGCACGTCAACAAGGAATTTATATCTCCATCTTGGATTATACCTCGATCCTCTTTCCTTGTCTCATTTGCTTAAAGAACTTGCACCCTGATTAACAAACTGTAACTCTGCCCCCTCTTTCTGTTTTTGTATATAGGGGTCTGTTAACTTCTGTTATATTCAGTGTGAACTTGAAAATGTAGATTAAACTACGAAGTACTTCTTCCAAGTCCTCAGTTTCACTTACCCTTCTACTGTGGATTTAAGGATATTCTCAAGTGTACGTGATTTCCTTCGTGCTAAATTGGATGTATGTATATATGTATGTATGTAAGTAGCTAGTGAAAGAGACAGTTAGCTCAGTTGTACGTTATATTTTATCCGAAATGGAAAAAAAGTTTCAAAGTATAATCTACATAAATTCAAAATAAACAAAAATAAAAAAATACTCGTGACTAATGAATCTCTCCCATTTTTCCCCTTATCTCCCATTGATAAGAAACTGCCGCTCTTCCTATTTCCTCCTCTCCCCCTTTAATTCCCCATCCCTTCACTCCCTTCAGCGCTATCTTGGAAGGGGGAAGGAAAGGGAGCTCTGTATTCAGGAAGAATATTTTTCCATAAATCTCGTCTCCGGAAATGAACATGTCAGGCAGATTTTAGTTTCCGGATAACGGAACATCATATAGAAAACGGATCATTACTATTATAACACGGCACTTCTCTCTCTCTCTCTCTCTCTCTCTCTCTCTCTCTCTCTCTCTCTCTCTCTCTCTCTCTCTCTATCTACGTGATTCCCCTCCCTCTTATTTTTTTTTCTCCCAGTACTCGTACCACGTTTAAGACTCCCGCTAAGTACAACTATAACTGTATTTCCACTTTTTTTTTCCTCCGTCACCTCTTAGTCTCCTTCTCATTCCACTCATGTGTCTTCTTCCAAAAGGCTGTCATTTTAGAATGGCATTATTGCTGGTTGTTGAGCTGCGCCAATATTCCATATAACGGTAGATACCTGTTAATGGTATGTTTCGTGGATTACGTTTACCATGTGTATATATATGTATGTATGTATGTATTTGTAAATAAATTCTTCTGTTAAAACAGGAAACGTCTCAAGTATAACAGGCCCGTTAAAACACTGGGTTAAAGCTAAGGACTGTATTTCGGTGGACTGGCTCCCACCCTTATCAGGTAGTGAATGACAAACGAAGTTGCATTTGCGAAATATATAGTGTTAGATATGCCCTTAGGTGATGCCTGGGGTCACCGCTAAGCCGACGTTGGTTCTATCAATTGACTTGAGATGGAAGTAAATGAAGAAACTCTATTCCGTGGTGGGATTTGAACCCACGCACGCATTGGGTTCAGCGTTTCCCTACTCTTGATGGACTCCGTTAGTTGAAGTCTCACTACCAAAGGAAATTCACTTTCCATCCGGATTCAAGGCTTGTATGGAAATTGTATCAGAAAATTATCTTGAACAATAAGTATATATATATATATATATATATATATATATATATATATATATATATATATATATATTATATATATTTAATTTGTTATGGAGATTTTAGCTCACGGAGGCCATTAAAGGTAGGGGAACACTGAACCCAATGTGTGCGTGGGTTCAAATCCCACCACGGAATATTCGGGTTTCTTCTATTACTTCCATCTCAAGTTAGGGCTTATAGTGAATATCCACAGTGTGGATTGCGCCTGTAAAACAACGTACGTAGTATACAAGACAATCTGGATACCTCATTATCACCGTTAAAGAATCAGTGAAATGAATAAAAAGAGGCAAATTTTATCTGACACCTCATCTCGTTCGTGGCCATTTTCTTCTGATCAACGTGTGGCGATGTTTATCAAGTGGTGCTCCTTAACGTCTGTGAAATGATCTTGACCGTATATGTCCGGCGAAGTCATTCCAGCGGAGGAACCGAACCCATCCTAGCCGACGTGGTGGGACGTTCGCCATTTATCCTCTCGGGTCGTAATTAGGAGCAGAAAATAGAAATGGGATCTTTCTTCTTATCCGTCTTCTGGGCGTTTTTTTTTTTTTTTTTTCTGCATCCTTAGTGAGTCAAGAAAAGTGTTCGTGGTTCCCATACGAGCGTCGGGAATCTCGAATGGGAACGAGAGTAGCAAGTGGTTCTGCTCCTCTCTTTTCCGCGCTTGGTTTTATATTGCCTTACCTTCTACACCACTGACTTTTCTCTCTATCATTTCAACCACGACTCCATTCTGGACTTCATACACAGAGCCAGATTATTTATAGTATCTCTTGAGTACTACGTGTGCTCTTGGTTTGTGTTTTCGATATGCGCAAGCTTGAGGAATCACAACGCACCCATCATTCGAAATCTGCTGACTAAAAGTAGTCCTTGAGGAAAGCTTTATTAGCCTTCCCTTTCATTTACACACTCGTTTGTTAAATACGAAGTTAAGTATATCTTAGTTTTACCAGACCACTAAGCTGGTTAACAGCTCTCCTAGGGCTGGCCCGAAGGATTAGATATTTTTACGTAGCTAGGAACCAGTTGGTTACCTAGCAACAGGACCTACAGCTTATTGTGGGATCCGAACCACATTATATCGAGAAATGAATTTCTATCACCAGAAATAAATTTCTCTGGTTCCGCGTTGGCCGAGCCGAGAATCGAACTTCGGACCACCGGATTGGTATCCGAGCGCGAAATGCACTCGTCCAACGAGGAACACTGTTAAATACGAGTAGAGTGTTTTGCCAGTACCGTCGGCCTTCGAGAAGAAATGTAAAATCTTTTGAGCGTTGAGCCTTCTTAAGCGAGATTCCAGTGGGCTAAAACAACGCCATTTACACCTTATGATTACAGATGGTGGAAAACGAAGTGTTTTCTGGGTTTAATGTGGCGCTTCTGATTGGTCGAACGTGACGTGAATTTTCTTAGACTCTTGTTTGCTTTTCCCCGCCATCGAACGGTATGAACCAGCTCTCTCTCTCTCTCTCTCTCTCTCTCTCTCTCTCTCTCTCTCTCTCTCTCTCTCTCAGAGCTCTAAAAATTTACTGATTTGAGACTCGGTGAATACTAAGCTTTAAATGGTACGTTTGGTAATTTTGATGGGGTTTTTTAAGACATAGCATTCGATATTATTATTATTATTATTATTATTATTATGTGGGATTGAGGTTAGTAACAATTAATCTTTCGGCTCAGACTGTTATAGTTTTGTTTGCCATCTGTCACTCCTACCATATATCATTTGTCAAGCGAATGATGTATGAGTACGAATACCAATATGAATTCGGATATCAAAATACAAAATGAATGCTAGAACAATATCTATCTGTTGAAACTTAGTCCTCAGGTCTATGTAGAAAATCCTGTTTCCAGAGCGTCAATGAACGCTCTCAATCGTTTACACGCCTCCTGGTATCAGACTGTTATAATCGTATTTGTGTATCCCAGAAATGCCGCGTGGAGAAGATTCTTGATATAAGAAGAACTGAAAATGCCGTTCATGATCTCAAAAAGGACTGAAAGTTACAGTTTATGATCACACGAACTGAAAATTGCTACTTAAATCATCACCCAGACAAGTAATTGCTCATAATCTTCACTGAGACTGACAATTGCCACTCATAATCTTCACACGAATTACAAATTTTCACTTATAAACGTCAGAAATTGAAAGTTTTCACTCATGATCTTCAAAAGGACAAAGAGTATTGTAGCTCATAATCTTCACGCAAAATAAAAATCATTTGTCATACTCTTCAGTCTAACTGAATAATGGCTCTCCTGTGTTTCACTAGAACTCATAAAGTTTCATGTTAATCAAATGGCAGTGACTTTCATGTTCAGTGTAAGTGGAAGCTGATTCTCATAACGCTCAAGTCCTACTCACAAGAAAGAAACCCTGGTACTTGAAGTTATTAAAAGTGCGACAAAGTACTCGAAAGTAGGACGCTACTCAAAAAAAAGGGGGCGGGACGACTTCTTAAAAGCATTTCAAGATATACGGCCTTTATTCCAGACCTTGAAAATCCATTTCAAGGAAATCACTTGAAGAACTGAAATCAAATATTCCAGGCGGTGAAAGGTCAGAGGCGTAAGAACAGGATTTTTAAAAAACGACACCGAAAAGAAAGAAATCTCGTGCATGCTTGAAGTGAGCCACGCTTGCAGCCACCAGCCCTCGAACCAACAAATGTTGCTCCTGGTGCACGAGAGGGAGAGAGAGAGAGAGAGAAATAGTCTTTCCTAACCAACTTTTATGATTAAAGTTATCGTGTATCTCTCTCTCTCTCTCTCTCTCTCTCTCTCTCTCTCTCTCTCTCTCTCTCTCTCTCTCTCATCGAATCCATAAACATCCCCAGAGTAAAATAAACAACGGGACTGCCTCCCTTGAACGTAAATAAAATCAAGCGAAAGACAAAGAGAAAACGGATAAAAATGAAAAAGGCAACCAATGAAAATGTTGTTTTCGGTGCCTAAACAGCAACACGGGCCGCAATGGGACGTGTCCTGAGACGGTAGGCATTAACTCTTATTCACGGTTTGCGCAAGGACGAGTCTCCCTTGATGACAAGAACTGCTGCTTACGTCGCTCTGACGGTGTCTATGGAGTATTTTTATATCTCCCCGTTACCATGGCGACATAATCAAATTTTATGAAAGCAAATTCATGGAAATTTGATACAGAAGTGTACAAAGAAAAGGACTTGGAATGGGGTAGGTGGGGTAGAAGTGTGAGGGCGAGAGAGGAGGGATCTGGGGTCCTGTCCCCCCCCCCCCCTCTCCTTCCCCCTTGGCCGTTGTCTCAGCCCAGCTAGAAATGGAATGGGAATCAGTCCTTTTGTGAAAATACATTAAGGAAACTTTTGTGAAGCAGCCATGGTAGAGATGTAATTATTATAATGCTTAGGGAACTTCAAGTCGTCGTCACCCAAAGAGTTTTACGAGTAAATTGAAGATTTCCAAATTTCATTAAATTGCTTTAGAATTAGTTTAATGGCTGTCGTCTTTTTTCTTTTACTTTTTCCCCCTTTTTATGGCGATGAGGGAGTGTTATTTCATTCAAGCCAGACTATTTCGATGGTATATTTCCAACATGATCGTCCTTAAGACTGGGCGACTCCTTTTATTCTGAAACCTGTGCAAGTAGGGCGAAAGTTGTCTTACGGATATTTTCGGAGACATCTGTATTCAGATAGAGCCGTGTTTTGCCTATTCTTACGGGGGGAACTTGTCATAGACAGTTTTATGGAAGTCTCGGGACATATCTTTGTGTTAAGTGGCACACCAGGAACGGAGCTTTGAGCCGAGCCGGGGAGCAGTGAAGTCGCACTGCCTGATTGTTTCCTCTTCCATTTGTCTCTTTCCTGCTTTTCTTTTCTTTTCTTCTCTTTTCTTTTGTTTGTCTCTTTGTTTTTACTCCCTCCATTCAGTGGCATCTTAGCATTTTTTTTTTTTTATAGAATTTACTTGCTGAAGGGTATCAATTCTATCTTCATCCTGCATTGGCGTTTTGATTGAAAAGTTCTTGATCTCGTGGAAGCTCGACACCACGTCCAATAATATTCTGTTTTTATACCATCCCAGATGTATATGGTGTGTTCGGATATGAAACCTCCTCCTCTGTTCCCCCTGATCTATACTTAATGCAATAACATCGTCAGATTTCTTTTTTGTGTTCTTTCACTTGGTACTGCAATCTCGGTCACCACATATCTCGCTTTCTCTCCCTTCCCAACCTCGTGCTAAGAGTGGGTCATTCTCATTTCCTGTTATTATGGTAGGCTATACTCTCTCTCTCTCTCTCTCTCTCTCTCTCTCTCTCGCTGTAACTTTATCCGCTAATAATGTTTCCCTTCTTAAGCATTTACCATATCTATTCTAATTATAATTGCCGTGAATGGTTCCCCTTCCTTAGATAAGTTGAGACCTCTAAGGCTACAACCAAAGATGTTTTCGTTCTGTTGCCATTCCCACATTGCTTGTATGTCAAGAACCTGTGTGGAGCTGAAAATTCTCTCTCTCTCTCTCTCTCTCTCTCTCTCTCTCTCTCTCTCTCTCTCTCTCTCTCTCTCATCCAAGATAGATCTGTTCTGAATTTAAATGAATAATACCTATATTTCCCTCTTAACTTCTTTATTTCAAGGAATTATTTGGAATGGCCGGTTTGTTTTAGATTCCTGAGCTAAAAACTAAAGAAAATGTCAAAGCCGTTACAATGTAGACGTTCCTAACAACGAGTGAACTCTTGAACTCTTTTATGTAACGATAAAAAAAGAGAAAGAGAAAATCCATATTTACAAATTAATATTCACAGGTCTGCAATGGTGTTGCCGGCGAATATTCTATATAAAATAGAATAAAAAATGTATCGCGGGAGGGCCCCCTTGTATAATTTAGTGATAATTACCTAAATCTACATATAATAATAAAAATCACAGGATGCGCCATCATCCCGATATATCACGGTATCACCATAAATAAATAGTAATATCAGATTAGTTCGTACACATTAATATTGATAAGCTCGGCGCTATACATACATCATCATATATCATTAATACTAATGCATCCGCTAAATAATTCTATATATGCAAATTAGCTCAGGATAATTTGATAACAAAATGAGTCTGATGACAGTCATAATATTCGGACGCATATGAGACCCAATCTCTCTCTCTCTCTCTCTCTCTCTCTCTCTCTCTCTCTCTGTCTCCCTCCTCCACCCCTCCTTCCCTCCTCCCTCCTTCCCTCCCTCCCTACCTCCCTCCTCCCTTCCTCCTCCTCCTCCTCCTCCTCCTCCGTCTCTCTTGACAATGCTACTGCATATTCACATAGTATCACTCAGCTAAGTGGTGCTCGAGTTACAGTTTTAGAATAAGGGAAATGAAAGCCATCACTTGGCATAGGTAAAGGAAGTAATGCTTGGATAAATTAGCGATGATGAGGATTGTGATCATCGCTGTGTGATAGTGAGTGGATGGGTTGGATAGGGAGAATGGAAGATGGGGTCGCCTCTACCCCCACCTCTAAAGGAAGGGATGTTAGGCTCAAACAGAATGGAAGAAAAATGCGTATTGTAATCAGTTGTTTCGTGGGATGGGTAGGATGTTCCTTCCGATCTGTTACCATCAACATTTTCTGATTGAGGGAGTGAGCGACTCGTATAAATTTCGCTGAGAAATCGTAGAGTAGAAGGATTCTTATGAGACATAAGATTCGGTTAGCTTAAGAAATGAAGATGAATCCCTGGAAATTTCAATATGGCATTGGTTGCTTGCAATACAGTTGCTCTACCGAAAAATTTGGAGCTACCCAACATTGGAATCAGAGGGTAAAACTGTCTTAAGAACAACGCAAGCATGGGCGTGGCTACCGTGCCCATGCTTATAATAAAACCACAACAGATAATCGAGAAATTTATTGCCTAGATTTTAACCCTCTGGTTTTCCTTGTTTCTCAAAATGTGATTTCTTGATAAATAATTGACGTAGGCTTCACTGCCCTGATATTTAATGTCACGTGTCTTAACAACATCAAGTTGCTTTTCTGTTCATATAGATATCATTTTAATCTACACACACACAAATAATACGTGCGTTGCGATACCTGTAACCTACACGTATTTCTAGTTATCCGTAAACGTTTTGAACCATTTAAATAACGGAAACGTCGCTGTGCTTATGAGTCAACTCTAAATTGTCAAGTCTTATTCAATTTCCATCATTGAAACGTAGCTTCCCTTCCCTTATCCAACGGAGTATCTCACTCTCTCACTCCTAACCCCTTCCTTCCCTTCAGACTTCACTCCTCCCGACGACCTTACCTGTCCTGGTCAAATGACGCGCATACTCCGTGATGTCTCAGTTCATTACGTGACCAACAAGATGAGAGACACCGAGAGGCCATCTCTCGCTTTATTCTAATAATAATGTTAAGGCAATTATCGACTAAGGTGCTCTGGTTAGGGAAGAGAGGGAGAATGAGATTGCCAGCGCTACTTATTAGGAAAAATGTGCATACAATATATATATATATATATATATATATATATATATATATATATTATATATATATGTGTGTGTGTGTGTGTGTGTGTGTGTGTGTGTGTGTGTGTGTGTAATTGTAATTGCCACAATGCCCTCTTAACTTGCTCTTTTTTGGATACGCTTGTAAACTACAAAGCCCTCAGAACCAACTTCAAAGAAATATGAAGAAATCATGATGGCCGGTAGTGGGAAACGAACCCGCGATACCATAATCACGACGAGGTCACCTTGTCGACCTGACAGGTTGCCACATTGTATAATGGTAACTTACCATTATTATTACTGTAAAGATTACACTGAAGATGAAAGCTGGCCGTACTTCGCATTGTGGTAACTTCCAAGATAATAGATTCCCCATTAGTAATGTGATGGTATATGACGATTTTGCAATGAAGTGCTCATAGAGATAACACTACGAAAATGAGAACGTATGTAAGTAGAAATTTTTGTTTTCATATTTGCTTCAGTGACAAATGTGCGTGACAAGATATACCACCGAAACTGGTTAGGGAAACCTTATATTATCTGAAAAAACACGTTACCCAGTCTCGTAGCGTTGTTGTTTCGTGTACGTGTCGGTAGCGAATGATGGCATTTGAAATTGCAATGTAAGTTTGAAGAAGGCACCACTCAATTGATATAAAATGACAAAAAAAGAGGAAAAAGTGAGAAGTGTTGTATTGTTGTACGTCTGAGATAGGTCACATTTTGGTTGGGATAGTGGCTACAAAAATCAGGTGATTGAAAGCAAGGTTTACAATAGGTTTTATAAAATATATATATATATATAATATATATATATATATTAATATATCTATATATATATATATATATATATATATATATATGCAGAGAGAGTACGCGCGCGCGAAAGAGAGAGAGAGAGGAGTACGTACATAGGAAGCATGCTTCCCGGTCGAATGATGATTGGGGGTGTGGCAGGGAGATTTGTTAGAGAAGTGGATGATAATGGGGGGAGTCCGTGGGCTGGGGGTCGGGAGTGGTGGATGGGGGGTAATGGAGGGAGGGAGGAGCGGTATGACAGGAAACGGACAATTTAGTAATATCCCCCTCTGTATCGTCAGTGTTATTTCAACAATTCCGAGTCCCGATCACTGTTTTTCTCGGCCTCCGAAGCGAGACGCCTTTGTTTAGGGTCATTAAAGCACGGACCGAGAACAAAAATGGACAAAGATTATTTATTAGTCAATAGGATGAACATTATTTTTTTCCCATACTTAAGAGAATTTTGAACTCTTGCAACCTGAACATCTTCGCTCTTCACATTTTTTTATTTTCTTGCATTTGGTGGTCTGTGAAAATCATTCTCGTCGCTCTGGGATTTGCTGCGATCTTACTTTGCGTTTTCGCGCCAAATATCGTGTTGTTATGCTGCAATTCTTCTCCAAATGTAAACTTCAATTTAAAATTTCAAGCGCTTTGTTTGATAGTCAAACAATTAGGAAAAAGTAATAATAATAAAAAAAAAAGACAATCTGTAGATTGGTGAAAAATAGGATGCAGAATTAACCTTAGGGTTCTCGTAAACACTGAACATGGGTTTACTCTACCAGCGGCCATTGTTGCTTCAAACCCTGGTGTGTGTGTGTGTAAAACGCATACTCTGAAAAAAGAAATAAATGCCCTTTCATCTTTCCCTGTGGCTCTAAATAGTTAATGTATTTGCTTACATGTGGTATGCTACCTATTAATTAGTTACTTGCTCTTCTTTTTTATCAAATCCGCGTGTAATGTCAAGCCTCCTAATTTTCATGACATTTCGTCCCGGCAAAAACTCTTCCTGTTCCCGTGAATTCCATAACGTTGTGATTTGAGTGTGATGCAATTGAATCCTTATTGACCATTGCTTCATTTATTTATTTATTTATATGTTATTATTATTTTGGTGAGGCAACAAGATAAAATGCCCTGTATTTCTCTAGTGATGTTCGGAAAAGAAATAAACATTTTATTGAAATTTATTTTGATCTTATTTTTAAAGCCGAGTTTGGCGGTGTTTCCGCTGAATGAGTTCCGTTTAATTCTGTCAAGTTTTGGGGTGAAGCGAGAGTTAAGATTTTTTTTAACCCGTGAATAGATTATGGGAGAAATTTTCATGAATATTTTTGTATAATAAGGGATTTTTTGCGAGTGTATTCATTATTATTCATCGCTTTCCCCATTTTTTAACTTCACCTATATTTTGAGAAACATTATAGGAGACTGATATAATGACTAGAGGCCAGTGTTCCAAAAGTCTCTTTCACTTGAGTTGTTTCTGCTGATCTCTCTCTCTCTCTCTCTCTCTCTCTCTCTCTCTCGTTTTATTTCGTCAGCGGCTTTTCAGATTTACAGAATAGTCATGAAGGCACAACCGCATATAAACGGAAATTGAAAAAATGGAAGGAAGAGAATTCCTATAACATATTTCTTCATGCAATGAAGAATGCAAATATTATTAACAGAGAATCGGGTGCTCGAAGTTTTGAAATATCCGTTCTTATATCAGCAAGAAATGAATGAGTGGAATGAATGAACTCGTAATTAATAAATCTTGACGATTTATTAATATTTGGACTTTTTTTTTCAATTCTGAGCTCTCATCACCGAGCATTTTATTTCATGTGCTTTTTTGCGTTTTATTCCACAAATTTCATGATTGTCAAGGAGGGCTGGTTTTTATACACTCTGCAGTTGGTGTTTGCGTGAATCCTTTTAGTTTTTCGTAATTATTGTGCTTCCAGTAATTTTTTTTTTACGTTGTAATGAATATTCCCTAATACTAGTTATTTATAATCCCAAGGTATTGTTTTAGCTTTGGCCCAGGAAAATCTAATGTTATTCGTTGGAAGCAGTTTCCAGAGATTTCTTGATAATGTTATTATGCTAAAAAGGCCTCACTAGAAAAAAGAAGGGAAACGCTCACATATAATACACTGTTATTGAATCGTGTGATCGCTCTCGTAGAAAAGTCAGGGGGTGGGTGGGGGGGGGGGGTTTGGGGGGGGGGGGGGAGGAGGAGGAGGAGGTAGAAGAAGAAGACTACTGGAAACCAAGTAGCGGTTCCTCAGGCTTCTTGAGGACCACAACGGCCTATGTTTGGTGAATTTTCCATGCTTGACTACTTCTTCCATCTCTCCCCACCCTTCCCTCCTCCCCTCACGTGACGTGTGTGTGTGTGTGTGTGTGTGTGGTGTGTACCTTCTTTTCTTTCGTTCATTTTATGGGCTGTTGTTTGATGTTACGGCCAAACAGTTACCTGTTATTTATATGTATATATATACTTTTTTCTCATAATAATGGGGATGAGACCAATATGATTTATTCTCTGTTTTTTCTCAGTAAGCCTTTGCGATGAGATTGCACCAACATATTTTATACATATATATATATATATGTATATGATATTATATATCTTATATATATATGTATGTATGTGTATGTATGTATGTATGTATGGTATGTATTTATATATATATATAATGATATATATATATATATAATATTATATATATATATATGGGTTCAATCTCATCGCAAAGGCTTACTGAGAAACAGATAAATCATCATATATATATATATATATATATATATATATATATATATATATATATATATATATATATATATATATATATATATATTGTGTGCGCGTGCGTATATTATATTCAGTGGTGATGAGAGCAGTTGTAGGTTAGTACTTACTACTGCAATTGTACCCTTTTTTGTGCGTCGTTGCATCCGGTTGGAAGTTCATCGGCATTTTGGGGGATAGCCTTCTGACTACTATAAGGAACCAGGTAGATAATGTTGGAGCATGAATGTCAGAATGAGAAATTCCTTGTCTTTTGAACCTTTTGGCAGCATTGCATTGGTTCGCATACTCTTTCAGTTTTATGACAGAGATTGCGTTCCTAAAATACTTCAGTTCTTGGAGCTTTCTGAGTTTCTTCAACGACGGCTTGAAAGGATTAGGCTGGACATCTCATTTCTGAAGTTTCTCTTTTCCCTTCGAAGCCTCAGGGCTAAGAGTTTATTGTGGATGTTTGTTTGATAATTACTTCTCCTGGGAGTTTTTTTTTTTTTTTTTAAGCTGGGGATTATTGTCGTCTTGCCGATTCTACTGATCTTCAGAGAACTAAAGTACGGTTACGTTTCAAGTCGAATAGGAGTTACAGAAAATCGCTGTGATCCACAAACGCGTGATGTCATAGATATTCATTGTATTTAGCAACTTGCATTTGTCTTTGTTTCGCAAGTTGCACCGTGCCCTTGCACGTGCAGTTTGGATCATTGCATTGCAAAGGAAAAATGATACTCTAGGATCATTGATTGTATGTTTTAAGAAAGGGGAGAAAAGTTTTATACTTTAATGTCACTGGATATTGTCTTTAGTCAGTGAAACGGCGCTTTTTTGAAAATTAGTGGTACTTAATTTCCTTCGTTGGATTTTTACTTCATTGTTTATGTTCCTTGGGTTCCGTTGGAATTATGAGAAGAAGTATTTTTATAATGAAAATTGTGAAGATTTTACAGCTTGGATCCTGATACTTAATATTTGTATTTATTACAGGCAGCTTTACGCTTTAATATGTATCATGTTTATTGAAATGTGGAAGTCCACCGCAGTATTTTTTAAAATCTGTACTTTAAACACTATATTTTGCTGCTGTACTTTAAACAAAGTATATTTTGCTGACAGTAACAGTATAAATTCAGCTGACTGACTGAAGCTGAAGAGGGAGAATATGTTTACAATAGATTCTTTTTTTGGAAAGCTCTAGAACAAGTGATCACGTGTTGGCATTCTTGCTTATGTCGATGTCTTTGAACCTGCCCACAAACACCTTGTCTTCGTGTTTTACCTTCCAGCTACTTTTCACAATCTTTATATGTTGTACTCTCTCTCTCTCTCTCTCTCTCTCTCTCTCTCTCTCTCTCTCTCTCTCTCTCTCTCTCGACTCACAGCTATTCTGATATCAGCCTTTATCAAGTCATCCTGTTGTGTATCCTTTTGAAGAAGAAACGGTGCTCAGGATGTGTATTTTTAAATTTTACTTGGTTAGGCGTAAGTTAGACGTAAGTTATGTGAAACTTTCATATCCTCTTGATATATTTAGGGGTGGAAGTGTTCTGTACCTTGCTTGATATCCGGGTCTCTCTCTCTCTCTCTCTCTCTCTCTCTGTGTGTGTGTGTGTGTGTGTGTGTGTGTGTAGACAAATCTAATCATAGTGTCAGTAAACAGTAAATAGATGAGTTTGATGCTCGTACCAGAGGAGTGTTCCGTAATATTCACAGTGTTGTATGACCCAGATTTATTTGCTATAATTCCTTAAGTGATGTGATGCTATTATTAACCCTGAATCAGTATTTGGTATGTATCACACCTTAGTTTGAAATTTTTTATTTTTAGTTACTCAGAGCTGTTTAAATGTCAACGTTTTTCTATTGGTGCATTAATGTTTATTATAGCCTGTCCGAAGTGACAGTTTTTTGTTAGTTAAATGTGCTGTCCTCATTTTCGCAAATGATTTAAGTATGCGATACACGTGTGTATGCAGTTGTCTAAATCTCTTAAGGTAGGTAAACATGCTTCAACGGCATTTTGTATAGCTTAAGGCGAAGGGTGGTCTTGTGATTGCTCTTTTCCGATAACGGCAGCAGTCTCGGGTTTGTCTTTTCTTTACCAGAGCTTATTAATTTTCACTTGCACTATAGCACTTGAGAATTCCATACCTCTTAAGAAACCTGTTCATGCGCATAGTCCGTAGTAGCCTTGTATCTCTCTCTCTCTCTCCCTCCCTCCCCCTCTCTTTCTTGTATTTAGTTACCTGTTGATTCGGTCATTAAATTCCTCCCCCTTTTCACCTTTTGTGTTCATTCATGGTATTGACTTTTGTTGCATCCCATTCATCGGGCTTTCCTCGCCCTCCCATTCCATTCTGAAACAGTTGCCAAGTGGTGGGTTGCTTTGCTGGTTCTGCCGGGGGTGGGGGGAGGATAGGCTCGAGGTGGGACTACTGGAGTGAACGAATCTCCCTGGGGGTTAGGGATGGTGGGGAGGGGGAAGTTGGCGGGGTAGGGAGAGGGGGGAATGAAAGAGAAACACCTTACGCCACATACTAACTGGCCGCTGGTCATTCACTCCTCCTTAAGTGCCGGAACACCGGAAGCTCCTACCGGTACTCGAGGAAGGGAGAGAGGAAAGAGGTCATTTCTCTCCCCTCGTTAGTCCCTCCCCCTTCCCGCCCCTCCCCCATCTGCTGCGCTCTCTTGAAAACCTCTTGCAGACTTCAAAGAAATGCCGTCAGGAGTGGAAACGAGGTGACAGAAGTTGTACGGAAATGGAAATTAACTAGAAGAGCACATTAAGTTTGTAGGGACTGCGATTTTTTGGAATGAGAGGGAGAGGAATGATGAGGGGGGGGGGGGCATGGTTTATTATTCACTGGATACCACATAATGAGTATTGGCATTTAATGTCGATTCGACAACTCTTTTGAAAAATACTTCTGTGAAATAGAATAACCAATCAAACGTTATGGACATGAAAAAATATGAATGCAGTAGTTCAAAGAAATTATTTATGAATAATAGATTGCGTGAATTATGGTGATGCCAGACGCTTTTGTATCACTCATTTATTTTGCCACAAAATTCGCGATAATGTATATTCTACATCCTTCATTCGGTCCATCATTATATTCATGATCATGTAAGATTTACATTCAGGGTGTAGATCTTGATCCTTGAAGCATCTCCATGAATGAGTGTTATCGTACTTAAAGCACTGCATGATATTCACAGTGCATATTTTGGAAAGAAGAAAAATGGAGGATTTTGCGCTCGTCCTCTGTTTCTTAACTCTTTCATCGTCGCCATAACAAGTTCTAACACCTAATCTTGCTCAGCCAGGTCTTCCTTCCTTCTTCTCTTTCAGTTCCACTTCCTTCTTCCAGCGAACCCACCCCTCCCCCTACCCCGCACCTCTCCCTCCCTCTCCTTCTCGTGCCCGTTGAAGAGTTGGGTGTAAATATATCTCCCTCTCTCTCAATGAGGTTTACACATTAGCGCTTCCATATTGACTTTGCGTTAGCTTAATGCACTGGTAAACAAACTGTCTTCCTTCCTCTGATTCCGTGTTCAAGGTGCTACTTAATCTCAACTCATTGATGTGTAGGGGGTTGGAGTTGGGGGAGGGGCCGTCCTGGGTACCCACATCGCCTTTTCCCCAACCGTAACCAACCTCCCTTCCCTTCGCCACCACATACCTATCCTTCACCATCCTCCAGAAGCCTCTCTTCATATTCAGTCCTCCAGGATGTCACGTTTTTCTTTTTCTGTTATATTTCTGTTTACTCATATTTATTATTAATTTTTTTATTATCCTGGAGACATTATGATTGAAGTGACTAAGGACGTTGTTCATGTGTTAGCCTTGTAGATCATTTGTAAATGGTGAAAGGTGTGTTGGAATCATTTCCAACTTTGGTGGTCTGTGTCTGTATGCCATCTCATCGTAAGTCACTTTACTTAACAGGTCAAGTGCGTCCATAGTTGGAAAGTTACAGTTAACCGACATCTCTTTACTAGAAAAAGTCTCGAGAGATTTGAGTAGTGTTGATAAATCTAGTTTTCGAATAGCTTCTGTTGCGAAAAATTGTAGGTAAAATTGAAAGGTATTTTCAGACGTAGGAAAATGGGAAACAAATTGGGAGCATGAAAAAAGTTGTTATTATTTCTACGTTGAGCAAGTCCAGAGTAAACCAGTCAGCCGCCCACTTCTCGGGGTATCACGTACTGGGTACTGAGATGATTATGCCTCTGCGTGTTTGCCCATTTTCGTTTTTTCATTTGCGGATGCGTTTGTGTTCTAGTCGTTGGGTGGAAGTCAAATGATGAGAAGGCGATAATTTATAAGTATTGAAATAGGAATTGCGAAGACATCTTGGTAACTACATTGCGGAAGGAAAGGTTGTGATAGATGAATGCAGAGTTTGGCGATTGCAGGGAAAGACTGCTGCTTCGCTTGGCTGGTTTTAGCCACTCCACTACCTGCTTCTGATTACGGGTCAAGACTGAGACTAACGGGCTTTGTTGCTAAGGGTTCCACTGTTACATTTCTTGACGATAGAAGAGTCCTTATTGCTGTTGCGTCTTCGTTCTTCTCGGCTCTCATTTTTTTCTCTTCCATTTTTCGTCACGGGTTGGTTGGCAAACTTAGAGACGGACACTCCTTTATAGCGCGCAGTCGCTTCGTACAGTATGCCACAGCGATTTGTTATTAAGTACTTTACGTTCCTGACAAGTAGTACGTCGCCGCCAGCCAATTTCCTCCTATCTTGTTATATTGCCTTGTGTCTTCGACTTCAGCGTTCATTGTTTGCATTTTCAGATGTAGTCTCTCTCTCTCTCTCTCTCTCTCTCTCTCTCTCTCTCTCTCTCTTTTAAGAGGCATAGCATTATCATGGCCTTGTTTCGTATCCTATTCGTATTCCAAAATCCACTTCCTGGAACATCAAAAACAAAGGGCATTTTTGGAAACAAAGAATACTTGCTTCGTTTCCTTTTATATACTTTTGATGCTATTGTTCTTACACGTAATGCTCCCTCCCTGCTCCCCCCACCCACCTCACATTTTCCTATCCCTCCCCTCTCCTTTCTTTCCCTCCCCCTCCCCCTCCCCCTCCTCCTCCTCCTCCTCCTCCTAACACAACCCCTATCACAAAAGGTGGGAAAGGGGTTCATGGGTGAAAAGAATTGTAAGGGGTTCTTATATTTGCTCCTGTTATTGTTGTTGTCATGTCTGTTGTTATTGATGTTTTGAATCTTTCTAATGCTTTTGATATTGTATATCGCCACTGTTGGTCGTTTTCCGGTGTGGACTTATAATAAACACACTCATTTTATTTAGTTTTAATTTTATGTATATTTGCTGAAAGTTTTGTTGTTGGGGAACTGGCGTTTCTTGCTTAAGAGTGACGACCACCAGCCTTGAGTGGAATTTATAATGAAATGCAACAGATTTCTCTCTAAACCTCCCAATCTGTGACTAGATTTTAATTTCCAGGCAGCCCTGCCCTCATGTGTAGTCGTCGAACTCACCTCTGACGCTTTTAGCAATCAGTGAGCATAATCTTATAAATGATGTGCATTGTAACGAGTATAATGTTTGGAATCTTTAATTGTAGAAATGTGCTCGTGCATACAAATGCGTTTATATGTGTGCATATATATTGAGGGTTCTCACCTGCTACACTGCTTAAGAGGAGCTGTGTCGGCTGAAACGAGAAGTATACGTTTTTATACAAATCAGTCATCTGTGTCATTTCATTGCCTAGCCTTATTCTTCCCTTCGTTCAGCATTTGGCATCCTCTCTCTCTCTCTCTCTCTCTCTCTCTCTCTCTCTCTCTCTCTCTCTCTCTCTCTCAAAACATGACATTCATGCAATCCTTACATTCCCAAACTCCCTCTGCATTGTTGCAACTTACCCCCTCTCTTCCGTCTCTCTTCCCCTCTTCCCAATAATGCATCTTTCTTTCCTGTATCATAACGCCTATTCATCCATGTACACCTATGGCAATCCTCCTACCCTCCCTTGCTTCGCTGCCTCTTTGTGCCTCCACCTTTTCCCCGCTCTCTCTCTCGCTCTCCTTTTCCACGCAAGCCCCTCCCCCCCTCCGCCATTTTAACCCTTGCATATAATAGGACCTCACATGTTATCTAAATGGAATCCTATTCCCTCGCTCAGAGACCGCATCAGAATGTATTCCACTGCTGCTCAACACAAGATCGTCATGGGATCAATTAAGTCTTCTCAGACTCTCTTATAATGAATTTTTTCTTTCGTCTTTCAAGATTGTTATTTATCACCACTTCAGTAACAGTAATGATGATTGGTAATTTGTGCTTATTAGGATTAAGAAGTTTTATTTCCCATAATGATTTGCTTTCCTTTTGTAATACTTTGTGCGAGGAGCTGGATGATGCAGAAAATCTTTGTTTTATCCTCAAGGTGGTTGATTATGGTAATATTTCAGATCCGCATTTGTTACTCGTTGGGCTTAGAATACTGAAGAAATGTATGCCTTTTGAAATATACGAACACAAGTGAAAAAATATTTATATAGTATTTTGTATGTGTATATATATTATATATTTACATGAGAGAGAGAGAGAGAGAGAGAGAGAGAGAGAGAGAGAGAGAGAGAGAGAGAGAGAGAGAGCATTATAGATAATGAAAAGAAAGGAAGTGACATGAGCAGTTCAAATTTTATCCATCTCCCTATTTCGTCTCTTATATCTGCTATGCCTAACAGTCTGTTTTGATTGTTACATAACTTGAAGTGTTTTTTAAACTTATTTCCGTGGCGGCGAGAGCCTCGAGTGTCAGATTTATTGATAGCAGTTGCATGCTAAGTTTAGCATCATTGGTGGGTGGTGCATGGTGAATTTAGCTCGGCCATGTGTTTAGCATTTAGCGGATGAGGTCGATTGGAGTTGAACAGCAAACATACTGATAATGCTCTGGAGAAAGTCATGGGAATTTTCATTTGCTTTTGTGAATTCGGAAGGACTGGGCTGAGTTTTATTTCGAATTACTTTTGAGCTTTCTCGTCCAAATATCAAACATTGGAAGAGATGGTATTCATGGTCAGTTACGAATTCGTGAAGTGTTGGGAGATTCGATATATTTTGAGTTTCCTGTTTATTCCTTTTGGCCTGTTGTCGTTTTAATTTTTTAGCTGTTTTGTTTATGTTGTCGGAAGTTGACCATTACATTCTTTTTCTGAAACTTAAATTGTTACTTCGTTGCCCTGATATCTTGCGAAGTTATGCCTTGAACACTAGAAGAAAGAGGATGGGAGTTTCAATTTCTGGCCAACCCAGTGTCAAAAGCAAATGGCTCAATTCTGTACGACTAATGCTTGTCTTGCCTTGCATCAGAGCAACCGACCCGTATTGCAAGATAGGAATGGAATCATAAGCTGAAAAAGGATGACCAAGGGGTCATACTAGTTCCTGTTTTAGGCATCGTTTCGAATTCACTCCCAATTCTTTTCGCTCATTATGTGACAAGTTACTCCAGCTGTTAATTAAATCTCCGGCATTTTTGGGGGTTCGTGTATATTCGGTTTATATCTTGCCCTTTCACTTGTAGAAGTAAGTTTAGTGTAATTTTATGCATGGGAAAAGGTCGTTGTGAACAGAACAACCCTTAGTAATAACAGTCATTATAGATTGGGCAGCCCTTTCAAGGTAATTAGCTATACAGTGAACTCTTGGCTATATTATTAATGCTATGGAGGTGCATTCGTGCATTACTTTATGTACACACACACTCATATATATATATATATATATATATATATATATATATATATATATATATATATATATATATATATATATATATATATATACACACACACCTATTCTTTCGCTGTAGATATGTCAGAACCACAGGTTTAATTTCGGACAACGTAGGTGGATAGGAAGCTCGTCTATTTTCACTTCTAAACGCTCTTGATGTAGATCGGACGTAACTCAACACAAAAACGAAGAATTGGAAGAATCATTGACAATCGCAGCAGCATGTCTCCCTTCCATTCGGCTTCCATTCAGGTTCCCCCTTCCCCCATCTTCGACCCCCACGCGTTCCCTACCCTACCTCCTTCCTCTCCCCCTGTCGCCTAATATCCCTCCCGGTACGTAGCAGAAGCAGCAGCAGCAGTAACATACGGTTTTCAACATCCGCGGTTGATTTTCCGCTAATACCGCTAACATTTCCCGCTAAACTCTCCCGCTACTACTCCGGTTTATAGCTGATTTAATGCTACTTTTGAGCGCCGGGTTCTTCGTTTAGTTAGCGAGCTGGAGGGTCTAGTGGATTGACTCCCGCTGAATTTGTTAATGCATCTTTCTCTTGGTAAGTTAGGTCGATTCCAATGTTTAGGACTTTTCTTGCTGTTTGTAAGGTTAGTCTCACTGATAGCACAGTGGTTTGTATTTTTTTCTTTTATTGAAATACTTTTACATTAATGGTTTTATTTAAATTACTTTTTGTTGATTTAGGTTACAGATATATTTTGGTATGAGTTGCGATTGATTGTCTGCTCTCTCTCTCTCTCTCTCTCTCTCTCTCTCTCTCTCTCTCTCTCTCTCTCTCTCTCTCTCTCTCATGTCTGTCGTGTCATCATAAAAAAACAGAAGTATTGTGAATGAAGCAAGCTTTCAGCTAAGAATATTTAATGCATTACAGAGCGACATTAATAAATCTGTTTTCGTATGTGCGTGTAATGTATATATCCCACAGATTTATTCGACTATTAAAGCTCACGGCATATACAGGTTTACTTTACAGCCATCCATGACAGATTAAAATTCAGGAGGAACACATTACCGCAATGTTGCATTCAATCGTGCTTAATTTATGACAGTTAGATTGATGACGCCTTGTGAGGAACGGTTAGTTAGGCCCTGCAATGAGCGTCGTCATATCCAGTTAAGACGTCCTGCTGTGGAATGAAGGAATGGAGGAGCAGGTAATGAATAAACGATTACATTGCGTGCCTAAAGGATGGCTGGGCGTATTAATGACGGGTTATGTTTGTGGTGAGTTATTCTTCGAGAACCGTAAGGAAGTAGTTGGACACCATTATCTCGACCGATATTTTTTCTTCCTTTCTTTTAACCGTCTTCTTCCTATATCTCCTGGAGTCGTCATTTGCTGTTCGTTCGTCCTCTCGTGATTTTTAGCTACTTGTTTTTCGTAGTTCATTTTTTATTTCTTCGAAGATTTTGAGAACTACGGTTTCGACCGTTGTTTATTATAATTGATTAAAGTCTCCAGTTCTGTCATCTGTATTCGTGTTCCGGTTTTACGAAGCATTCTTTGTCATTTTCTTCTGTTGTCCATATTTCTAGTTCTCATTGTTCCTATAGTTTAAGTTTTGGTTTCTTTATGGATTTCTGGAGAGGAATTCGCGTAATGAAAATTCCTCCGAACCAATTAAAATCCCTCTGAATTTAAGGAGATGGAAATATCTTGAACTAGAATCTACAACTGGAAGTTTTGAGAGCCAAAAATTGCGTGGAATTACTGAGAGAGAGAGAGAGAGAGAGAGAGAGAGAGAGAGAGAGAG
This sequence comes from Macrobrachium nipponense, assembly GCF_015104395.2. Lineage (NCBI taxonomy): Eukaryota > Metazoa > Arthropoda > Malacostraca > Decapoda > Palaemonidae > Macrobrachium > Macrobrachium nipponense. Next base: position 37,985,566 of record NC_087215.1, read on the forward strand.
AGAGAGAGAGCTATATATAGCCATCAAATGCAAATATTCATTATGGCTGTGAAACCCTGATTCTTCAAAAGCAGAAATGTTTTACATAGAAATTGTATTTTCGTCTGTTCACTTTTTGGACTTTTGTCTTTCGCTTTCCTTTCATCCTTAATAGATTCATATTGTCTTTGTAAGCATTACAGTGTTTATGTTTTTATTTTTTTATTTTGTTTACGTGAAAATTGAGAAATATAATAAGTTCTGGTACATTCTAAAAGTAAAAGTCGCTTTGTGATGTTTGAAGGATGATTTTGCATTTTCTGTTCCATATTACCTTCGCTTATTTAACATTAAATCATTTTTTTATGTTCCCCTTTAGATTACATTTATCAGTTTTTCACGTTAATGTGTTTAGCCTTTGTTAGACCGTTTTTAACACTCAAGTTACAGAAGTGATCATATCGGTAAAGTACCAGAGGAAAAAGAAGTAATGATAAATATGGCAATTGCTTTCCGTGGTAACGGTATTTAAGAATATTAATAATTATGAAAAGTACCTTCTCCCCACTAAAAAGGTGCGGTTAACAAATGATCACATGGGAGAGTGAATCTGGTGGGGATTGGAGGGAAGGGGTGGGGGGAATGGGAATGGGTGGAGGAGTAGGAGGGGGTGGTCTAAACTAAAGCAGGAGAGGGTTCGGAACTTATGTTTTTCCGAGCTAGAGTTAACGGTGAGTCTTGACTTGTGGTTTGTTATTAAAGAGAGACCCGCTAAATACACCCCTCTCCCCTTAACCCCCTCCTCCTCCCCAACCCCACACATTTCCACACGCATGTCGACATCGTGCTTGGGCTTTGCTATTGAGTTTGGTTCACACATATTCATATGTATTAGGGATTTTGTAACAACGGTGAGATTTCAAGGCGGTTGTAAAGATCGATTTACGAAATCGTCTTGTTTTCGTTTTTCAGTCCCAGCGGCTCTGGTCGCGTCGTTGCAATCAGTAGACAGTGTTTACATTTGATGTTTCTGATATGCATTCAGTCACATTAAAATGTCATCATAGGCTATTACAGAGCCTGTCATGAAAAGTTACGACCTAAGAATCGTATATATTTTTTATGATTTGAAGCTGTAAAGATTTTTCATTTTATTGCTTATATAGTTTTTCCCACCGAATATATACATACGTACGATAACTGCCCCGCCATTTATATATATGCATATGAGTATATCAGTCGGCATCATGTAATGTAGACTTCTCTAATCGGCTAAATGGATTATAAACAAAATGTAATCGGCTCTATAGGATATTAGCATGTGATCTGTCTCATGTTGATATACTGTAGTTATATCGTGTCTCGCGTGGAAATTTGATCTGTTTTTGTTTTGTTTTGTTTTAATTAATTGTTTTGAAAGGTTAACCATAGAATTCATAAAAAAAGAAGTGACCTATTGCAATGTAACGGTGACTGAAGAAGTAAACATTGAATAAGGTATACAATTTGTGGTCAAGAGTTGAAAAATATTTCAAGCCAATTATTTCAACCTGAAGGAACTGATGAATCAAATAACAAAGATAAGTTAGAAAAGTACACGATGCCATTCCGTTCCGGTTTATATTTTTGTTGGTTGGTGCAGCAGAGGGAGAAGAGCGAAAGAAGAAAGCTTCGTGTATCTTTAATTAATAGACTGCATTTTTCCGATGGTCATTGAGAAACCGGACCTCTCAGTGGAAGATTTCTGTTCTTATTTGAAAAATCAGAGGTTATGACACGTCGTCTTTGGTAGTGATATGCAGGAATTACGAGGAATAGAGAACAAAAAAAGAAACCATTTTATGTAGGAAGATGTTTAGATTTCGAAAGCTTACGTTCCAGTATCTCTTTTTCTCAGAATTGATTAGATATTGAATTGATTTTTCCTATATTGAGTTTTATTGTTTTTCCCCGTAAAATGATCTCTGGTATTCTGGTTATTTTGATAAATGTTAAGGATCGTCAAGAAGCAGGAAAAAGATGAACAGGCAATAGTGGTTGTGAGCGGCGGTCATTGGCAGGCGACCCAGGAGGAAATCGAGTGAGGTTGGAGCAGTATTGCCGTTAAGACTGTGAGAAAAATATCTTAATGAATGGGACGCTGTGAGGAAGAGGGAGTTGTCGGAAGTTCTTGACCGGTAATGGACGTCTATGGTAAAAGTTCTGCTATTTATGTAACGGGAAATTTCAAGGTATCATCCTTAAAGGCCTTTCCTATTATTGTCTGTGTAGCTGTGTGTTATTATAATTTTACGGCTGTTTTTTATTTGTTTGTTTGTCGTTAAGAAGTGCATGGATTTAGTCCTGAATATATATTGTGGGGGGACAATGAGTCCATGTTGGCTTTTGATACGACAGAAGATGAAGGGTAAGAAACTTCAACAACAAAAGGAATGAATCGAAATCACTTGTACTCTGACTTGACCTCTAGATATGATGAAACCCTCAGAAGGCACGAGATAGAGCCATTTCATTAGTCAAGATGATCGAAAGCATTTTAGCAAATTGCTACCATTACAGCGATTTCACTGTTGACAATCTCGGCGAGATCTATAGAATTTCTTTTAGCCCTGCCCTCCCTCATTTTGAGGGCCCCCCCTCTCCCATTTGTTTTCTCCCCTTTGGGGACTACCACCTCCTCCTTATGGGTTACTTTTAGGGGATGAAAGCTATGTATGTTCTTTGTTTATTAATGGGCCGTGTACTGTCTGTCTTTTCTTAGGGGATTGACTGTCTCTGCAGTTAGACTGATTTTATGCCGTCCCCCCTCGTCCTGTTTCGTTACGTACGTCCCGTTTTCTTTTTATTGGGACATAGTTGTCAGTTTTGTTCTTGTTTCGTTATCTTTTATGATTTACCCCTATTACATTGTCTGAAATTCTGCAGAATATATAAGCCTCTTTTAGTTAGATAGTGAAGAATATGTTACTGCTGTACATGTTTATATGTATGTATAGTATGTGTGTGTGTGTGTGTATTATATATATATATATATTACATGTGTTATATATATATATATATATATATATATATATATATATATATATATATATATATATATTATTTATATATACATAATAAATCTCCATTGAGTATTTGGTTGTTTGGTTGTGTTAAATTAAGTGTGGACTAAACAGTTATCTATGTGTCTGCGCATGTGTGTAAAATTGCTTTCGAAGTAAATGTATAAAGGACTTTTCATGATAACTTTTGCAGTTTCAATTTTCGATGTGAACGGTAGATTTACGATGTAATGATATACGTTATTCGAACACCTGTAAGTAGGGCGGACTGTGTTTTGGTTCTTCGTTTAGAGTGCGGTGGTTAAGTACGAGAGAATAGAGAAAGTGGTTTTTGGCTAATGGGTTAATGATTGCTTTCCATTCTCTCTCTCTCTCTCTCTCTCTCTCTCTCTCTCTCTCTCTCTCTCTCTCTCTCTCTCTCTCTCATGAAAACTGAAAAAAAGAAAAAAAAATATTTCTTGGCCACTGAAAACTTGCAGCCGTTTTTGAACCGAAACCTCGGCCTGATGATATGATGAGCACCAACGAGGGTCGGGAGAGAAAGATTTAGAATTGAACCGATTCCCGAGATTTGGTGATTTTTGTGACGGCCTTAAATAGTCTATTAGCAGCTAGAAAACACTTGAGTGTTTTAACGGCCGGACACATTTAATTACTCCGCTCAAAATTCTCCTTTAACTTTTCGATTTGATCTCGTCCGCTTTTATGTAGAGCCGTTATGTGATAGGTACTATGTTTATACAAAATTAGAAGTTATGGAAAAAGAAAATACGGACGCATCCCTTTCTTGTTGATTATTTGACACTGTCAAAACTAAATTTGATCAAAGCTGAGACATAGGAATCATGTTTGACGATTTCTTAAACCTTTCATTTTCCTCATTTTCCTTTCTGGCTGACGCCATTCCGGTTTAGGTCTTGATCCAAATGGATGTATTTCGAAATACTTGGAATGGAAGTCAAGAGTCTTGGTGGCTGTCCCTTGCGTCAGTAGTAACTTTGGCTTTTGTATTAAAATTGAAATACATAATTAAAGTCATTTTTTCGAGTCTCGTAAATGATTATTTCTGAGTATTCCACGTTGAACCATTTTCGTTTTATTCGTGCGGGTTTCCCGTAGCTCCGGGCGAGTGTAATGAGAAATATTCTTTTATTATGTTTAATTTCTCATTTTATTATTGCAGACAATTTCTCATTTTATTATTCTGTAATGGAAGCCTAGGACCGGATCTGAATGCGGCGGGGGTTGTTGGAAGGGGAAAGGGGGTTGGACGGGAGGTTTATTTCGCTGGTGTTGGTCTGTGCTTATAAATGGGAATATTTGCATATTCTTTACTGATTAGTGCTTTGGCCTCTCAGCTTTTAGTTGCCGTTAACATCAGCTTTCTTGTGTTTTATTACCTGACTCACTTTGTTGTGCGTTGTGGCGGCGGTTGTGGACGAAATCTCAACAGTGTACTTTTTGTATATGGTGTGTGTGAGTGTTTGTGTATAATATATATATATATATATATATATATATATATATATATATATATATATATATATTACACCCATAACACAAAAATAACTGTGTATGTGTATCTACGCGCTCATATGAAATATTTTCATAGGCGAATTCATAGACATTTTACGTTTGCTTTTATAATATTTGAAAGTTTTGATTTCTCTCTCCCGCACGGAAAGAAGTTAAACCATATATATGTGTTTGCCCAATGTATAAACTTGTTGGCATTAATGAAAACAAATCACGTATATGGGAAGCACATTCACACTGCATTGCGTTTAAACCAATTATTTTAGAGCTAAAGTGAATATCAATAAAGCATTTAGTTTATTCAAAACGGATTTATTAACATCCAAAATCCCTGTAAATTCATTGAGTGAAATGTTTATATGTTTGTTTTAGATAATTCAGTAAATATTCGCTTTTATTGTTTGTTGGCGAATCGATGAAGTAAATTTTTAAAATATAAATTTGCATTAGAGTGTTATTCCGGATGAGAGCGCTGAATAGAATGACGGTTCATGTACAGGGGAGATCATGCTCGCTCTAATGTCCGTCCGTGTGTGTGCTGCACTTCGTTGTGTTCGGGCTATCCCCCCTCCCCCCTCCCCCCCTTCTCTTCTAGAACCCCCCCCCCCCCCCTGTGTCACTATCTTTTCCCCCTTCCCCCCCTCACCATTTGCTTCTTTACAATCACTAAATCAATCGTCTTTTCATCATCGCCGTCATTATTAGAGCTGTTTGTTATATGTGCTACTCATCAGTATGGATGTTGTTTGTAAAATACTTGTTGGGTGTTCATCATTGCTGATGTCTGAGTGATAGTTGTCTCTTGGGCTGTTGTCATTCATCATCTTTTCTCATTTCATAAGAACTGCGTTTATTCTATCTGTCAGTACCTTTGTTCATTGTACATTCTTCCTAGTTTTTGTCGGCATTGTTATTAGAATTTTTTATCTTTTGTAATCGTGACCTTTCTTCTTCTTCTTCTTCTTATTATTATTATTATTATTATTATTGGGGCCCCTTGCGTCGGAAATATTATTGGTCTGTTGCCTCGAATTCTGCTTTTCCTTGAGCACAATTTCTCCTCCCCACCCCCTCAACCCCACCCCAGACCACCCACAACCCCCCCACCCTCCTCACTATCAGCAGGCATCATGCTCGACGTCACTATTCGGAATGGAAAGTCCGATGCTTCGACAGATAAATCTCCAGCCTTCACCATTAAGTTTGTTGACGCCTTTGTTTTGTACAGTTTAATATCACCTTTCGTGCGTCGTCCGCCCAATTTATGACCCTTATTTTCCATTGAGTGGCCAGGTTCTAGATATGTTATTGCCCAAGAGCATGGCATAGATGAACCCAGATATTTTGTTTTCTTTTAATATACCGTGCGGTTACTTTCAGATTGTCAATAGCTAATTGTACCGGGTCGTTCGATGGATCCTCGTATGTTAGTGTTGTTATATTTTCTTCGTATAGGTATTTGCTTGTTCATTGCGCACCTGTTCCTTTAGGCCGTTACGTCAAGGAATCTATTATTTCATTTTCACTGTAAAGCCAACGTCAACACAAGTCATTTTTTGTACATTTTTTTTCGTTTGTAGGGCATTCATTTAAGTACACATTAGTCACTTTAAATATAATTTCGAAATGGTTTGTCGTAGGTGAGGTATTTCCCGTTGCGTCAGTCAAGCACTGCTGCGGAACCCAGTTGGGAGAACATGAAAGCTACGAGGAAAGATCTCGTCGAAAGAACCAAGTTAATTTTAGCACAGGAGGAACTGAAGACTTCCGGTGAGAGACTATTCTATCTAGACCGTGATTCTCCCTATCTTTGCTTTCTCGCTGTACTGCGGGACCTCTTTCGGCCTTTGGGCTGTCAAGTCGGTTCCTACTAGTCTGTGCCTAAATGATTTTCTTTCTTAAGTGACTTCTCGCATTCCATGTTTTAACCGTGTTTGTTTTCAGTTGTTTGTGTTGGAATAGGTAAATTGGAAGATTTTGAGTTCGCCATTAGGAAACTATTTTTCTTATATATATATATATATCTATATATTATATATATAGTGTGTGTGTGTGTGTGTTTTTGTGGGTGTGTGTGTGTGTGTTTCATATACATATACATATCATATCTGCACATACATAAACTTAGAGTGAGTTTGTGTGTATGCATCTGCATAAGAAATAATAGTTACATGAGCCTTATGCTATCTTTGTCATGAGCCATCTTGAGCAATTTTTTCCTACAATGAGCCCTCTTCAGATTGTGGAGAACTACATGCATCTTAAGGGCGTGAGAAATGTCTTGGCGTTCAAAAAGTAGAAAGTATGTCAGGAAAAGGATTTGAGATTGAAACCATCCACGTTAAGAGTGTAGAGCCATTAATATGCTTATGAGCGTTTATGCAAGTCTAGATATCTTGATATTTTGATTTAGTTCTGCATAGAACTGCGTGTTCAGTTTTCAATTGCCAATTTTCGTAGTAGTTTGCAGGCTGTCGTTTGTTGGTCTCTTGTAAACTCTGTCAACATGTTTTGGTTGAAAGAATTTGTTGTTCTGTCGTCGTCCTCGTAGGTTATACGTTCATGCTTCTATAGTTTCTTTGGTGGGATTGATGCTTAGCAATCATGGAGATATCAAGAGCAAAAGAAATAAGCCGAGAATGAAGTCCATTTCATCGGAATACCTGCGCCGTTGTTTGAACTTAAAGGAACAATTTTCTATAAGATCTAATTTCTGAATCTGGGAAAATTTTCGATGAAAGCTTCAGCTGAGCTGAGCATGAAAAAGAAAATTCATATTCTAAAGCAAAATGAAGAAAAATGGATGAATACCTTCCCCATGGAAATCTGGCAGTAACGCAGAGTGGTGAATAGTAATTGCTACGGTAGGAGGAGGAGGAGGAGGAGGAGGAGAGGGAAGAGGAGGAGAGGAATTGCATAGGAATGCAGGAAGAGTACAACTAAAGGGGTGAGGAAGAGAGATGTTGGGTGTGTGTTAGGAGGTGGTGGGTGTGTGTTCTGTAAGGTAGGGCCTAGGGGGGAGGTGGGATCCCCATAAGGAAGAGTAACTATTATCTGTGGCTCGTGCTCTCCTCTTCTCCATGCCTCTGCCCCTGGTGTGGTTAACCACTGACTGCCCTCTTGACTCGTCTTCCCCAATCTGCCCAAACATAGAGATAGTAAGTTTGTTCTCTCTCTCTCTCTCTCTCTCTCTCTCTCTCTCTCTCTCTCTCTCTCTCTCTCCTCCTTTCGGATTAGTTATTGCAGCGTCATCCATAAACAAATGTAATCAGCATCTCCGATCATTCCTCTTTCCGACAGCTTTTTGTTTCTTCTGAATCGGTCGACGTAAGCTGTTGCATTGATTTTATTACTCAGTACAGACCTAGATAGTATATGATATATATAATATATATATATTAATATATATTATAATATATATATATATATATCTATATATATATCTATATATATTGATATATATATATATATATCATACATATTTTAAAAAACTGAGTATAAATGTATTTATTTATGTCTATGGATATGGGATATGTACATCTAACTTTTATTACTTTTTCGTCTGTTCCTTACGTTCCAGGCATTTCTTCCTTCGTCGATATTGAAAATAGTTTCGAACAAAAAAAAAGGGGGGGGGGGAATATTCGTCTCTTGTTATTAACTCGTACAATTCTGTATCAAAAGCCGTCATTCCAATAGGAATTTTCCATCACATTCATTTAAAAGGTATTCATGCAACTTGGAAATTGCCTTTGTACATTGTACACAAACAAAATGATATGCCGTATCTGTTGTATCTAAAATCTGTATTGCTGTATTTCCTCCCTCCCCCTCCCATTCCCCTCACCCTCTCCCACCATTTCCACCATGCACGGGAGGAGGAAAAAAAAATAGTAAAAATATTGCTGTGCAACCCTTCAATTTTCATTTCGCATTCCATCCATGGCATGACTTTGAACCTCGGCGCCGAAATCTATTACATAACTCGGAATTAGTTTCTCGTGCTTTCACCTTTTAAGCATATTTATTTAGTTTTTGCTATTCCAATTTTACGGGCGCCTATTATTTGTCTATATATAACCGTAAATGGTCTCATTATACTTATAAAGCTATTATTGTTCTTGATCCATATTTTAGTGTAGTTTGTTGGTTCTTGCTCTGTATGTTGGTACATGTGTAAGGTAAGTGAGGGTTTCATTCATCAACTAGTGATTTATCCTCATTATTCACCCCCTTCCCCCTTCCCATCCTACCTCCATGTAATCACTATGCTTAAAACTTTCTAAATTCATGTAATGATAGTACCTTCACAATATGACCGTGATAAAAGACATCAGGGGAGAGAGAGAGAGAGAGAGAGAGAGAGAGAGAGAGAGAGAGAGAGAGAGAGGAGAATGTGGGCAATGAAAATTGGAATATTGTTATATTTAGGTTCAGCTTTATGCATTTAGTGCCGTGATTACCTGCGAAGGTTTCGATATGAAAGGTTGGTTATAGTGTGGTATTATTTTATATATATATATGTTTCTTTTGTTATTGTAATAGAAGCAAACACATTTTGAAAGGTTCATGTTATCATATATTTGCGTGTGGTATTATAATTAATGCTTATAATTATTAGCAAGTGTCCTGACTTTCAAGTTAGATGAATATGTTATTTTGTAAATCATTCTCACAGGAGATGAAAAATACATTCCAAGTGCGAAGCACATGTTGAAAATGACAGAGGAAATAGATAACCTGCGAGTCTCTTTAGTCAAACAAATGTTGCAAATTCACAATTGGCCAGCCGTGCGTGCATGCTTCAGAACGAAATTGAAATACCAGATCTGCAGCGAACTGTTTAAACTACGAAAACAGTTGCTAGGTATCGTGCTCGCGTGTTCTCCGCTAAATGTGAAATCTAATGATGGATGTTGTTGCCCGTGATTACACATTAGTAATGTATTTGTGTAACTGTCAATAAGACTCGTTTGCTGTTGCAATACTGCCAGTATGTTACAAGGCACAGATTGTGCAGCGCTTGTGTTGCTGCTTGCCGGGTTCAGGTAGTAGTAGCAGTCTGGTGTGGGAGGCCTTTTGTCTAGCTCAGTCGTGTTCACTCTCTGTTGCATTGTGGTTGTAGGTTGCAAATGATGAATGATACGAGTCGATGTAGGAAATAGGTTTTTTTTTATTGAATCGTTTTTTAACAGTTAAATGCAAATACGATGAATGAATAAGTTCAATTTACTTCCCTGTTATATTTCTTAGTCCACCTTACAAGTCTAGTAGTAGTAGTAGTAGTAGTAGTAGTAGTAGTAGTAGTAGTAGTAGTAACATGTCGTGTTGGAGAATGGGAAGGTGTTCATTGGTGTAAGACCCATGCAAATGGCTGTAGCTCTTGAGGCTTGAATTTCTGTCAGATCGTGATCATATTTATGGGGTAAGTTTGTGTCAGTATCGGTACTTCTCTTGTTACTTCTTTTTCTCTTTTGTAAACCAGTTCCGTTTAAAGTAGGCCACACAGAGTTGTTTGTTTCTCAATTCTCCTTCATCGTGACAGACCCGGAGCAGAGGTGTGTGTGTTGTGTGTGTGTGTGTGTGTGTGTGCGCGCATGCTGGAAAGTTTGTTTGCCTCCTTGACAGTGTTTTATTTAGAAAATATGTATCCGCGTTTTGTTTTCGCTCTTTGAGTGTTCAGAGTTTTTTCCTGATTTTGCTCGAGAGTGAAGTTGTAAATGTTGAATTGCAAATGAAGTGTATTCAGGCTTCCGATCGAATTTCCTTCTTTGCATTCACCCTCGACGTAAGAAACTTCCATTTCTAAGCATGGAATCGTGCGAGCGAGTGAAATAGGCACACACACACCTCTTTTGTATGATAATAATTTCTTAACCTTTGACCTCTTGACATGATAAACGATATCAGAGCAGTCGATATTAGTTTCTATGTTGCATCTCCCTAAGGGCGAAAAAGGTTTGGAGAACCGTGGTTCTTCGGCGAGAGAGAGAGAGAGAGAGAGAGAGAGAGAGAGAGAGAGAGAGAGAGAGAGAGAGAGAGACTTTCTCGGGGCAGAATCGCGCTAGAAGACGACGTTGATGTTTTCTATGCCGTGAGAACGTAAGTTTAGCATTGCAAAGAGCTGATTGGTCGAGCTGGGACACGGGTTTCCTCCATTGGCAACAGCGCCAGCTATTGGCGTTCTTGCATTCGTTAGTTTGAGAAATAGTGTATTTCCTCGATGATGGTCTTTACGCGGGGAGAGATTAAGGTCGGTAATTGATTGATGTAGTGTAGATGTTATCTCGGTAAGTTATTGAACCGAAAGGCTTTCTAGCTTTTCAAAGGTAAAACGTGTGCCCTCATTTTTCTTGTTTTCTTTTTTTTTCTCGCTCTTTCTCTCTCTCGCTCTCTTTCACCAGCGGAATAGCGTGAGAAAGAATCTTCTTACACTTAAAACGGGTTTTGCTATTCATCTTGTGAAAACATTCTCTCATATGTAAGTCAAAAGAAGAAAGTCGAGATGCAACAACGTAGGTGAAACGGGTCCTTAGGAGACGTCTGGAGGAGCATTCTCCGGGATTTCAGGTCTCCTCTGATTTGTACAGTACGAGAATCTCTTCGGTTATATGTGATAGTAAGGTAGATGATGATGAGCGATGGAAGAAGGCCTCAATGGCGGTGTTCCTGCAACAGAAAGGTCCCATCTGCAACAAGCACTTTATTGACGGAGTTCCAGGAAGTAGACGATTTCAGCTCTCTCTCTCTCTCTCTCTCTCCTCTCTCTCTCTCTCTCTCTCTCTCGTGCGTTCTCACAAACACACTGCCACGTTTGCCGAGACTTTATATTCATTTCTCACTGTTTTTCTCAGAATATAATTAATTTCATTGTTTATTATCGTCAGGCGACGATTTTCTAATTTTGGATCAGAGATGAGATCGTAAAGGGTTTATCGAACTTCTTTTCGGAAATACTTCTGCTTTGGATGTTGCCGCGTTTGGTTTATAGTTGTTTGCAGTATTACATTCTATATTAACCTTTAGTTTTTCTCTTGAATTCTGTAGTTAGTTGTTAAATGTTATATGATGTACATTTTACGATCATGAACATTATCATTCTTTTGTTAGTGGTTTTAATTGGAAATTATTTTAAATTATTTTTTTTAAGTATTATTGTCTTGCAAATACTTTGAGAGAGAGAGAGAGAGAGAGAGAGAGAGAGAGAGAGAGAGAGAGAGAGAGAGAGAGAGAGAGAGTTTGTACAGGTGTGTGTTTCTTTTTATTTTATTTCTCACTTTATTTTTTTAATATGGCATTATCAAGAATTGGTTCTTAGGGGCAATAGTTATGCAGATGAGAGGAGTTCGAGGCAGAACAGACCCTTTCTGGCCGTTGTCGTATTTTACCGAATGGAAATGGATGTGAAAGACTCGATTATAAATGAGATTACTTCGGATGTATTTACGAGTTCTTAAAGTCATGCTTTTTGCCCTGATTTGCATATGCTAATGAGGCATGACTGTGCGCATTTTCTTTGTGTATATGAGGGAGGGCATGGCTGGGGCCGTGGGGTGGTGGGGTGGCCCCTCAGGAGAGATTTGTATTTTACGCTTGTTTATTATAGAGATATGAATGCAGTGTTGCAGCAAGACGTGCTTTTAAGGGGGTTTGAGAGCAAAGTATATCATTAGAGAGAGAGAGAGAGAGAGAGAGAGAGAGAGAGAGAGAGAGAGAGAGAGAGAGAGAGAGAGATTGTGTAATGGGAATTTCATGTTTCTACATATGGTGTTACATTATGATTGCATATAACCTCGAGTTATGTATATTGGTGTTTGCAAGTATTGTTCATTCTTCATGTCATGTGAAATGTTTTTGAACAAGTGATTTTGCTGTATCTATGGTAAACAAATATATAGATTATATAGGTATACTGTATATACTATATGCGTGTGTATGTGTATATACTGTATATACTATATGCGTGTGTATGTGTATAGGTGTTTGTGTGTGTGTGCAGCTACCTACTGGCATCCATTATGTGAACACGTATAATACGAAACTATATCCTTTAAACCTACAAGTAGTTCCATTATGAACGTTATTTTTCTTAATTAATTTATTCTTATGCGTTGAAAATATGTATGATAACCTCGAGGAAAGTCATTGCCACACACGTTTAGATGTATTTCGTCTGATTACTTTGGTTAAGTGCCTTAGTGGAATATTAGTTAAATGCTTTCTGGGGATGAAATTCTTGGAGATAATTTCTTGTCGAATTGTAGCTAACCATATGCTTGTTTCATTCAACGACATGAATGCTATCTATATATAGATAAAGTTGAGGGTACCTTTTGGAATGGATGGACAGGGCTGAAGAAATGATGAAGCAAGGAATATGTTGTTAAGTTATTGTCGTCACGCATCACCATTTAATTTGAATGAATAGAAGATAAGGAAAACCGTCGGCCGCAATAATTGACTTGTTCATTAAAAAAATAAAACACAAAAAAAAGAATTAACTCCTGATAGTCAATTTTAAAAAGCAACCTCGAAAATGTTTGGTAAGAATTGGTGGAAGCCATGAGCAAGACACCCTGAATGAGTGTACGTGGTTGACACCATCTCTGTTTTCTAGGCTGGGGACACAACAAATACACGCGAGAGAGTCCATTATGTATTAAGTGCGCGTTGGGTGTTTCAGCTAGCAGCTTTATCTAAACAGTATCAGTACATGTAATTAAAACATCCAAACTTAATTATGACTTCCAGCCAAGGCATGGGGTGCTTTGATGTTACCCGCCAACACACGTCCACACCGGCGGACTGCCTGGGCTGAAGGATGGAGTTTCCGACCTTAGAGTTACAGGGATATTTCTCTCTCTCTCTCTCTCTCTCTCTCTCTCTTCTCTCTCTCTCTCTCTCTCTCATTTTTACTGTATGTATTTACTGTAAATGTACACATTAGTACTGTAAGTAGCATGTTCACGCACGAACGGAGTATAGTTATAGTTTATTGTTTAAAAGAAAGTGCAAATGTAGATGAATGTGTGAGCCTGTGTGTGTGTGAGGAGAGGGAAGAGATCCGATTAGCAGGTGCCGGAGGCCTTAGGAGGAAAGGGTCTGAAGAGACCTAATGTGTTGTTTGAGTGAGAAGAAATACGACAGATCGTTCAACAGAGGTCATTCATCGTAGAGGTAACTTTCCTTGACTTTGGAGGTATTTTATGAAAAAAAGGATTTTAACCTGTGTAATGAAGAAAATAAGTATCAGACAGCTTTAATTTTAATAATAGGTTATTGAAATATATATGACTGGAATAAAACATGCTTCGCATCGAAAAGTTTTAATTATGTCTGACAGTTTACTGATAGATAATACAATTGAAATGGTGTGTAGTAAAGATATTCTTTGGTTTTTTATGCATGTAGTGTGGAGAGAGAGAGAGAGAGAGAGAGAGAGAGAGAGAGAGAGAGAGAGAGAGAGAGAGAGAGAGAGACCCCTTTTGCAGAAATAATGAAAAAGATGTTATATATATATATATATATATATATATATATATATATATATATATATATATATATATATATATATACGCTTGTGTATGAGAGAGAGAGAGAGAGAGAGAGAGAGAGCCGGCGCTAATTTACAAGAGTCGTGAAGTGAAAGAAAGGAATTAATTTACTTTACGTGTATTGTCAACTCATTTACTTGTGTGAAAATATATGTATATATGTAAGTATGCATATTCTCTTCCTAGATTGCCTAAATAATAGATTTGCTCTCTCTCTCTCTCTCTCTCTCTCTCTCTCTCAAATAACTCTCTCGCTCTCTCTCTCCTCTCTCTCTCTATCTCTCTCTGTTCTCCTCTCTCTCTCTCTCCTCTCTCTCTCTCTCATCTCTCTCTCTCTCTCCAGTAATGCAACATGCATCAAACCCTCATTTGGTTATTCATTTTGTTGGACGGCATTAGTGTTGTTGGCACAAGCGGATGGCAAAGGTTGTCAAGAGCTTAAATTTTGTCTCCTGGTCCTTTGTTAAGATTATTGATTAGACATGAGCTGTTAGCAAAGTCTCTCTCCCTCTCTCTCTCTCTCTCTTTGTTTATATGTGCTAACGTTATCATTTCACAGAAAGTGTGGGAAGGCAAAGGACATTTCTAATATGAAGTGTAAATTTGTTTATAGGCTCATTTTAGTAACTTTCTTTATTAAGAACAATGTATGTTTATACCTTATCATTTGCATTTAATCAGCATACATTTTTTGTTTCCCTTTCAGATATTTTTAACTTTTACCCTGCTTATATCATTTTCCTCTTCCTATCATGAAATGGTGCCTTGTGACCGGCATTGGACTTTCGTGCATCGTGTGATGTGGCACATTTCTCAGTAGCTCAGTCTTGAGTTTCATTGGATGGTTATTTTGGGCAACTAGAAGGCCATTGCAGTTACGTGACATTGGAGATTAATTTACATTTCTGCGTTTTGCATCATAACTTCCACATTCTCTGACAAAAACTTAGTCATCTTATCACTCGAATGGACACTTGTCGTTAGACTAAACTAGTTCTTAAGGGGTATGTAAGAGCATAGATCAAATATTGAACGTGTCAAGATCTCGTTATGTTAGCGGTTCGTGAAAGACTTCGTATCTGCGCATGAATATCTTCAAATTACTCTTGCATTATAGTATAGCCTACTATATTATGAAATGAAATCAGATATCGTCTGCATTCATTTCCCTTGCCCCTCCCTCTTTTAATCGTTTCCATTTTACTTGCGTGTAGTATGTGTTTGTAGGATCGTTTATCATCATCTTCCCACTTGCCACCGCTCCTTCAGCCCCCCCCCCTCCCCAACCCCTCATCCATTCTCTGTCACTACGCCCTTCGTCTTCTACTACACCCGCTCCTCTCCCCTAAGGATCCCTGTCCCTCTCTTTTCAACTGCTGTCATGGACTTTGACAAAGTTCGGAATAATTTGTTATTAATAGTCATGCTGGTGGGGGCATAGAGGATGATAAAAGCTGGCTGTGTTGTACGACGAGAGAGGGGCGGCGCCGCCCGTTGCTCTGTTCCAATCTCGACTCCTCAAAACCAAGAAATTATTGATAAAAATCCTCGTCTTTATGTTTGATTGAAAGTACAAAAGCAGCCTGCTACGCGTACCAGTGTACTTCCGACAAGGTTTATCAATTTTATTTTGTAGATGTAAAAATGATTGAGGGTTGGTCTAAATCTCAATTTAAAAATACAGAATGATTATATATTCAAAACGATGCGGCCGTTCTTTCTTTAGATAAATTGTGGTGAGTTTTAAGATGTCTTTTCCTCAAAAACTGGTCATTTTGTCTCGTGTGCGATTTTTAAAAAATCATAAATTAATTTTGTCCTTTGGCTTGCAGCATTAACAAATTCAAACACGCGTCATAAAACGTGCCTGTTTATAAAGGAGAAGTGCCAATGTTAAAATGCAGATATATGGTTTCATTTCAGTTCAGTAAAAGGTGTACCACCTTTGTGTTCTAATTCAGCATTTATTTTTTCCTTTTTCATGAAATTTATTTTGAAGTTTCGGCAATTATTTTAATCATTGAAATTTGTCCTTCGCTGTTCGATTATTCATTGTTCTCTCAGGGAACATTGATTTATTAAATATAAGGAACTGGAGAGAGAGAGAGAGAGAGAAGGAGTGGTGAGATCGGAAGAGAGGGAGGGCAGAGAGAAGCGACGAGAGACGAGAACTCTTCCATTGTGAAAGTTCACTTAAGCGAGTCAAATGCGATATTAATAACGTCAACCCTAAGGCTATGCAGATTATTATGCAAAATACATCAGAGCCAGTAATAAATCTATCATTCATTTCATTAATCTTACTAATTTCCCTTCATGAGCTATCCTTTGCGGTTTGTATCGGTCGACCAGGGCCACTTCCCTTTCTCTCTCTCTCTCTCTCTTGCTCTCTGAAACTGGGTGTCCCACAGTCCCGTTCAGGAAGGGCTGTCGAATAGATTTGGAAAGTATTGGAAAATAATGGAAAAGATTTTTTCCCTCCTTTAGGTGGGAAGGGTGGAGGCATGAGGAGAGGGGGGTTGGTTTGGTGGGGGGAGGGATGAGGGCCAGGGGTTGGTTTTGGGGGTGGCGTTGTCAGATACCGCCATCATTCACGCCAGTTAAATTCTCCTTCATAACTGTGTTTATTTTTCTCCCGACTTCATTCAAAATGAATTAAGGACTTTGATTAATGCATATTCCAGTTTTAAGTTGTGGCGCTTTCTATGGGAATTTATCGTCGGGTTATTTCAAAGTTTGGAGGAGAATTGAAAGGGAAGGTAATACAAGAGTACGGTCTGGGTAGTTCTTGTCTGTGTGTATGTGTTTGTATTTTGAGTCAGTATTTGTGTTGTGTCCTAGTTCGTATCAGTTGATAGTATTCCCAATTATTTAGGATTTTCTTACAAAATTTGGCGTTTTGCCAAAGGTCAGATTATTATTATTATTATTAGTAAGTAGTAGTAGTGAATGTATACATAAAAATACATTTTACACTGATTGCGATATGTATCTGGGCTTGGCTTTTTCGGGGAAGTCGTGAATTGCAACAAACAACTACTGTATTGGGAGGAAGATGTTTAGTGACAGGATCAGATTTCCGGGAAAAGTCAAAGGACTAACATAGACCAAGCATTAGTTCATCAGATTTTTGTGGATGTAGGTCGTTGATAAAAGTATGAAGCAGATTTTTTGTCGGATTTGTACGAATTCGCAAGAGAATGTTGCCCGTGGACCAGGCATCATTTCTATAGATCTTGGTGATGATTTCTGAGAGAAGGTTGCCCAGTGGGCCAGGCAACATTTCTATAGTTCTTGGTGGTGATTTTTAGAGAAGGTTGCCCGTGGAGCAGACACCATTTCTAAAGATTTTTAAGGATGATTTTTCAGAGAAGGTTACTCGTAGGCCAGACACTCTGTTTGATAGATTTTGGGCGTTTCTATTATTCACGGTGATGATTTCTCAGAGGAGGTTACCCATGTAATGGACTGGGCACCTTTTCAAAAAAAAATTTGGCGATGATTTCTCAAGAGAAGGTTGCCCATGGACCTGACACCATTTCCGTAGACTTTGGTGATTATCTGGATCCAATTCTGGTTAAAAATTTTGGGTTTTTCGTTAGTACTGACACGTCGATCATTGACCAGGGACTAGCCCAGAAAGGTGTGATTGATTTTGGATTTTGCTTGGGTAAAGGTCGAATCATGCTCTTAACCCGTTGGTATTGGGACGTACTTTTATAATTTTGTATATTCATGGTTAATTTATTTATATCTTTAGTGTGCAGGACGTTTCTCGCCGGTTGGTGCTGATGGAACATGATTGTTCTTTTTTTTTTTTCTCCTGTAACCCAAGGCATGTTTTCGAAGAGTATATTCTGACTTTTTTTTTCTACACACGTCTCTCTCTCTCTCTCTCTCTCTCTCTCTCTCTCTCTCTCTCTCTCTCTCTCTCTCTCTCTCTGGCCTTCCCCCGGGCAGGCAGTGTCAACCTTGAGAATTATTAGATAAAATGGTTATTACTAGGACTTCACTAGGTCTTTTAATGCTGAATGCCATACAAGATGCCATGATATGTCGATGTCAGCTTGGTTACTTTGATTAAGACTGTAGTTTGTGCTTTTAGTTATAGGTTAGGTTTTCCGAGAATATATAAGTGATACTAGTACTCGTGGTGATATGCTACTAATACTGCTGCTGCCTTTGCTGCTTCTAAAATGAATAATATTCTGTGAATAACTACAAATATTAATTAGTGATGTTAGATAAGTTATCTATCATATTTTGCGGTATTCTCTTTGATGATTAATTAAATGACTAAACTAGACTTTATATGGTAAGGTTTAAGTAATTATATCGCCTTTACTTTGTTTTAGAATTTCCGTGATAAACTGAATTGACAAATCAGAATAAAGATTGAATAAACAGGGATGAGATTCCGTCACTTTTGTAGCTTTTCATGTTCTGCAACTTTGTATTAATTAATTATGGTTCTGATTATGGAATGAAGCTTAGGTTCTAAGCCGTTCTTTTTAATAAACTGCAATCCGTTATCTTGTTGTAAGAGAGGAATTTAGCTTGCCGTCATCAGAGGAATGGATTGGGGTGGGTTTGTTTGTTTGTTTGTATGATTGGCTGGCTAAAGTGGTTATGTTCTGACGTGAGCATGTTTGTGTGTATGTGCGTTTACGTGTGCGGGCGCACGTGTTTATCCAAGAGAATTAGACTGAAAATTCGCGGGCGAATTTTCATGAAACTCAAGGTGGATATTAGCCTGAAATTGTAAACCTTGGATATCATTTAGCTATCCCAAAGTAACACTTGCTTCAGGAGTTACCTTCAGTTGTGTGATATACTTATATAATGAATGTTGCATGATTATAGAACGGCTCTCTTTTGAATGCCCTCCAATTTCCTCGTTGTTTATTATAAAGCTAATTTATGTTTATTAAGAAACTAATTTAAAGATTAAATATCGTTTGGGTTTGCAAAGCTCCTGAGTGATTGAATTCAAATTGAAGAGAGAGGGGGATTCATTGAATTGCCCTGAATTAGTGCTATGACTCCTATTGTGTAATAGTACTGTAATTATATTGTCACAGTTTTTTTTTTACATTAGTTTTCCATGTAGTTTAATAATATCTATGTTACCCACTTTGCTCGTATGTAAATTCTTAGAATGAAACGTGCTGTGTTCTTGATGGATCGTCTAATCCGCCTTTTGTAATAAACCTCATGGTTCTCACATTTGAACATCTTAAGAATGTCAAGATTTTTTCTTTCAAGCTGACAGCAAAATGTCCTTACCTACCTGTGCTTAGCGGAGCGAAGGAAAAGGGTGGTAAAGGAAAAAAAAAAAGAAAAAAAAAAATGTGGCTTAATTCCCAATGAAGCGATAAGCCATATAGCGTGCGAGCATACTTTGGTGAAAATCTGGATCGACCTGGGAGACTGACTCGTAAGGCTTCAGATCCGCCCTTCTCTAGAATCGTGTCGTTTAGGTCAAGAGGTCGTGGCAGCATACTGAACCATTGTGAATTGAACATCACGATTGCTCTTAAAGAACAATAAAGAACCATAAACAACTTGTAATGGTTGATGTACGTCATTTCTCTCTCTCTCTCTCTCTCTCTCTCTCTCTCTCTCTCCTCTCTCTCTCTCTCTCTCGTTCTTCTCTTTCTATATAGGCAAACGTCGCTTTTTGGTATATTATATTGTTGATTTATTTTATGTAGCTATTTATTGCTTTTTTTCTTGTATAGCAGAGACCTTATTTTAAGGCGCCTCTGCGTGATCTTCTTTTTTGTATTGAAAGTGTTTCCCAGTTTTCCATACACCTTACCAGATCCCAGGTTAAGGTAAATGCTTAGGTAGCTGCGCACAGTAACCACGCAAAGGAAAGTGCCTGAATAGCTAAACATATTGATGCATTTGCATAAGGCTTAAATAATTCATATAATTTCCTTTTAGGGGATTTATTTATACGAATGGTAATGTGTTCTTTGAAAGTAATTTCGAGACTTTAGGAAACTGACTAACACGATATTACCCTCGAAACTTCACTTTTTTATTTTTTTATTTGAGCACAGAGTTACTCTCATATTGATTTACCTTTGAAAAAATGTTGCTATTTTGTAGCGTTTATCGATTGTTATCAGGTGTAGAGAAAAGTTGTGCTTTTTATCAGAATGATTTTATGAAAGTAATCGTCCTCTTATTATGTTGGAAAATAAGTTACGGATTGTTTTGATTTCGTATTTCTTGGTAATTGGGTAAATATTTTAAGTGGATGGACCTATTGGAAGAAGTGTTTTATAAATAATCACTCAATGGAGGTTCGGTGGATAGAGCTCGTCAGATTTCCTGATCACAAAAGAATATGATATATTATATATATATATATATATATATATATATATATATATATATATATATATATATATATAATATGTGTGTGTGTGTACGTATACTATATGTGTATATGTATATATATGTGTAAATTATATATGTATATATTATATACACGAGTATATACATATATATATATATATATATATATATATATATATATAATATAATGTGAAGTATTATGACTTGAGGGAATTGGAGAGAACTCTTAGGATGGCGATTACATTTCAGAAAACTTTTGCCTTTAAAAGAAAACGAGTGTCATTCCATTACCAAAATCGTAATACGTAATTATGAACTTTGGAATCTTATTTGAGTTGTGAAATTCACTCTGTGATGTTGATGTTCATCAGTAAAAGGAAGAGATGGAAATCCTGAGGTCAAGAGGTCATTTACTTTCAAGTAATTACCGATGGAGTCGGCATGAAGGAGGGGGATGGCAGACACTGTCTTGTTTATTTGTTTGTTCTTCCTTCCTTCCTTCATTCCTTCATTCCTTCCTTCCTTCCTTCCTTCCTTCCTTCCTTCCTTCCTTTTATTTTCCTATCATAATACAACGAATCCCATCTTAACCTGGATTCCTGTTTTACAGTGGAGCAATAGTAAAACCGACTTCAAATTTTCATATACACTTCTATGAACCACCCTTCATTCTAAGAATAAATAAATAAATAGATAGATAAATGTTATATTTTTCTCTCTCATGTATTCGATACTGCAGTTTATCCACATTGTGACTGAGGTCCGAATGAGATATCTTGAAAGAATAAGAATTTTACCATTACCATTATTGCATGGATTGCTTGCGAAAAGCATTTGACCAGGAAAAACCAGATGTTTCTGTTATATATGTTAAAAAGATTATATTTATACGTGTGTGTGTGTGTGTATAAGTTTATATATATACATTATGTATATATATATACATTATGCGTGTATATATATATATATATATATATAGATATATACTATACATATATATATATATACATACATACATATCATATATATATATATTTATATATATATATATAATATATATATATCATATAAATATAGTTATATATATTATATATACATTACATACATAACATATAAGTGAAGCAGTGAGTTCACAAGTATTTTTCCGGTTTTTTTTTTTTTTTAATATGAACGATTTCTCCGTAGTTTGGACTGAGAGAGAGAGAGAGAGAGAGAGAGAGAGAGAGAGAGAGAGAGAGAGTAGGTTTTAGGTCGTGAGCGAGTGAAAAGTGGATCGGTCTGGCAGTCGTGCCCGCGCGCTCTCGGCGCCCTCCCGCCCACCCGACTGCGCGCGCGCGAGAGAGTAGTTTCAGTCGGAAGTTTCATCTTATCTGAGCACCATTGTGTTGAGAAATGGAGATCTCTTTGAACTGCTCTGTTTTCATAGGCTGTCTTTCATTTTCTCTCTTCTCTTTTGATTGGATTTTTTTTTCCTCTTTTTATTTTGCGTTCCTAACGTGTTTTTCTTTTGTCCATTCCGTTACAGGTACGTGGAAGTGTTACCGATTCTGGTGGTGAGCCTCTGCCGTTGGTATGTGTGACCATTTATTTATCTGTGCTTCTTATGAGAATTTATTTGCGTTTTGGTTTCGTTTTATACTATCATGTTTTTTTTTTTTTTCATATGTAGCTGAATGTTTTATTCAGAAAGGGTTTCTTGAAATGTTTTTATTGGGACAGCCATGCAACAAATAATTTCAGATACGTCGACTTTTAGCAAAACAATTTCACAAGATAATTGCACATCTAGTGACAGGATCCCATCCATTGAAACTCAAATTTTGGGTATTTGTTTTGTCGGAAAGTTGATTTCATATAAAGATCTTTGAGGATGTAAGTTATGTACAGTGTTTGTAATGGTCTCTTAGTCCCGTGAAAAATGCATTGTATTTTACATCTCAGGTCGGGGAGAAATAAACGCGATTTTCCGAAATAGTCACAAAGAGCTTAGGTGTATTTTTGAGAAAAATGTCTCCTCCAAATCTACGTTTTCCTAATGACACGTCGTTGTATTTTACACACCGGTGTTTCCTGGACCTTGCTGATAGGTTGTCATTTATCTAGGCTTTTTTTTTTCTCACATAGAACTCCCAATTTAGCTATCTCTCCCCCTCCCCTTCTCTCCCCCAACCCCATTTTTGTCACCTCATCGTCCTCATTCCTTGTAAATTCCCAGAGATGTTATTTTCATAATTTCTTTTAAAAGATTCCCAGTTAACCCAAAACAGGTCAAGTCCTTTCATATTAACATTCACTGGCCAGTAAATATTGTTTTCTCATCCCCTACACCGTGGTTGCTAAGTTGACAATTGAATTGTCAGAGATACTTAGTAAACCTAATTCAACTTCTCTCTCTCTCTCTCTCTCTCTCTCTCTTCTCTCTCTCTCTCTCTCTCTCTCTCTCTCGTTCACCCTTTTTTCCCAAGGAGTAAGTTGGAAAGCTCGCTGTCTCTACGCATGTATGAAGATTTTCCCTATATTTCCCCTCCTGTCCTTTTCCTAAGTGCTGTGTATTTAGTCCTTGCACCTTCCACCCCGTCTACCCCTTCCCCCAATGCGACCTAAAATGAAATATGATTTCGCTTATTGTTTGGAAGGAAAAAACAAAGCCGGTTTGCTGTTATCTCGTGTTGTAAGCCTATAAAAAGGGGCATTTTCTTTACGACACATCCTTTTTATAGAGATCCAGAATCCGTAAAGACCAAGAAAACATAAAAATGTGTGGAAGATTGTTAAATGTATTCGGAGAGGAATGGGACCCCTTCTTCTTATCTTTATTTTGAATATTTTTCATTCCTTGGATATCTTGACTCTCCCGTGCTTTGCATGCCTTACCATATTTTTCCTGTTATTTCGCGTTTTCCGAAGAATCTTGATTCCAATTTTATGGTTTGGCGGGTAAATCTGCTTGTTTTATGTAGTTTGCGTTCTTTTTCCTTATTTTTCTATTTCGTGTTTTTATCTCCCCACGCCGATGTGAATTGTTGGATCTGATGGCAGAAGAATATCCCTTAGATAGGCGACCATTTTCTGACTTATCTCCTGCATAAATTTAAATAGATAATGTGTATCCGTTAAAGTATTTTTTTCTATGTCCTTTTTGTGAATTTATATTGATACAAATGAGTTTGTGAATTGGAATAGGAATTTTAACAATTTTCTGACTGATGATGGAAGATGTTTGCTTAAATCTTGGCTTTATGGCGCGGCAGTTTTGTTCTCGTTTTGTTTTGTATTATTTTCCTCTGATCTGATCTCGGATCACCCCGACCCCTTACTCCTTTCGCCGCCACTGCCTCCCCAACCCCCAACCCCCCTCTGTCCTCTGGCAATCATTCTATTTTAGTGGCTGTTATGTAAATTTATTAGCATTAATAATGTTTGCATATTAATGCTATAAATTATAAAAGTTTCAGGAGTATAATGTCCATTGGCGGAAAAAATAAGGGAAGAGGTTGACGTAAATTTCTTTTAAAGTAATCAATCCGTCATTTCCTTCTCAGTTGACGCTGCCACAACTGATTAACGACTTGGAAATATTCCCCGGGGTCTGTGGATAACAAGACAGGAATACGTCCTTGCTGCGAATAGCGGCACAAGAACGATTTCTTTTCATTTTAATGTTTGGCTCTAATTTTAGAATCTGATGAGTTCATTAAATATATTTTCTACCCAGTTCATTGTTAATTCTGATCTTGTTCTTTTCTGCCCCTCCCCCCTTTTGTTAATTGGTTGCAAGTTAGCTGACGGAAATTTCATGAACTGTTGTGGAATAGTGGAACAAATACGAGATATCTTCATTCCTTTTGTAAAATTGAGAATTAATTTATCATTTGATATTTACTAAAGGAAAATAAGCGATCAGCAAATATTCAGATATTTCAATTAAGTGATCTAAGTTTTGTTTTCAATTTTTATCGGGCTGTATGCAAGACTTCGTTTATTTTTGTGTATTCGGACGTACCGACTTCGCCTAGACATATTGTAAGTGATTTCAGCTTAGTATATCAGCAATTTAAAGATCTGTGATGCAAAATCGACCCTTAATATGTCTGCTGTCCCGTTGGTTGGGTGGTGTCTTTGGCCCACCAGCGCAGCAACGATACGAACCAGTGAGGAAGCAAGCGTTGGGTCTACGCTTGTTAAAATGTCTAATAATCTGCAATAATTAGATCGCTCGTCCATCGCAACATTATAATCTGTTTTTTCATCTTCAGCGTTTTTCCTTTCACCCTTCAGTCACCTCCTTCGGCTAATCCCCGGGAGAGCAGTCCAGATGAGAAGCAAACGAATGAGTTATTTAACTTGTCATTGAAGCGGCCACTTGTCCAAGTAGTGCCGTAGAGAGTGAGAGCGTGAGAGTGAGGGATGGATGCCCCCCTACCCACCAACACACCTTGTTACCCGAAGCAAGAGAGTCAGAAACAAGTGGGTACTTGGTTGCAGGTCAAGTGAGATGTTCTGTCCAAAGTGCTCGTTCGTTTTTAAGTGTTTGATGGAGTGGACCGGCTGTCATAATGTTGGAGGGTGCTACTCATCTTCTGTTGCCCTTCCCCCCCACTCCCCTCCCTCTTCTTCTTCCCTTAGTTTTTCCTGTTTCCTCCGCTTATCGCCTGACCCCTCCCCCTCCCCTCCCCCTCCCCCTTTTCCATCCTTCATTTTCTCTCTCCCTCAAATTCATCCTTGTTGGGAAAGGGAGCTTATCCTCTCCCTTCCTCCCTCCTTTCACAGCAAAGAACGTTTCCCCCTTTCAAAATCCCATCGCCCTCCTCCTCCTCCTCATCCTCCTCCTCCGCCTGCTTCCTAGCAGTCTTTCTCCTCCTCCCTCTTGTGGCGGCCCTTCCCCCTCCTCTGGCTCTCCTTCCTCGCCAATTTACTTAACTGCTTCCACTGTTACATATTCACTACGAAGAAAACTGTTCTAATGATTATGGCTTTAGTCTCCGTCTTCCCCCTCCTGCCCCCGCACCCCTCCCCTCCCCCATCCTCCATATTATTGTGGCAACCCCCTCCTTCCCCCGTGCCTCCTCCTCTCTTCGCAACGGGATGTTAGTATGCCTGTTATCTTCTCTTTTCATTTTCATTTCAGCATTCTTTCTATTTCATTTCATCATTTTACGTCATCTCATTTTCGGTCGAATTTCCGGCTCTTACCGATTGCCTCGTGTCTGCTACGATGTTCGTAAGAGGATGATGATCTTGTCTTGTGCCTTTTCGTCCTCCGATTTTTTTTTTTTTTTTTTTTTTTTTTTTTTTTTTTTTTACAGTGGTCGGGTCTGGTTGGGTTGGGCAAAATGTATCACAAAAGGTAAAAATTTACCGATAAGGATGTTAATAATAGGCATGATGGTGATGATGATGATTGAGCCAGGTTATGGTGTTTTGACTGTCTTTGTTTTTTTTTTTGTTTTTTTTTTTTTAATAGTGGTTTTGGATTCCTGTGAGTTCGACTTCAGAATTGTAAAAATCACCTCATTGGAACCTGCCTTGAAACAACTTTAATTTGTTCGCTTTCATTTAAATTTGACTCATAACACAGTACCCGGCCTATTGTTAATAGCAGAGTTTTTCTTTATTGCTTGTATTTGGTTATTCAATAAAGGTCATCGATGTCCCGATGACACGAACAGTTTTCCCGTTTATTTTTGGGAGTGGGAGTGGAGTGGGGAACTTCCCTGTAGAAATATATTTTATCGTTATGGAATAGTTTAATAAATTTATCTACGTGTGCCAAGATTTTTTTCTTCTCATGTTAGGTACTTTCAATAATATGATTTGTGACCGGACTTACAGATGGGTTTTTCGGAAGGCCTCCGAGGGAATCAGATTCGTCATTATTTATAGCTGTGTTTTTTTTTTCTTTCTTTTTTCTCCTCCGGTCTATTAGTGTGAGTGCCTCGTGATGTTGTGACGTTTTATTTTCAGTGTTCGTATTTTCATATTTTCGTATTGTTCCTATAGTGTTATAAGAACCTCACTACGTGAGGTTGTTTTTATTTTAGTGCGATCTAAGTTTCATTTCTTTTTTTCCAGAAACCATGTTGCATGATGTTACTCTTAACCAAAGACTTAACATTTTTAAGAGACAAGCTGTGTGATTTTATCATCTATAGACCATGTTGTATTAGTCTCACACCAGACGTCAGACTACATTTGCATTGTTTTTTCCAAAACTATAATGTTTGATTATGATTTTTTGTATTTTAGCGATCATTTCATCCCTCTTACACTTCTTTAACAGAATACAGCATTATAACACCATCCTGCTGCATGAAATTCAGTAGAAAGTGTGATATAGTATATGTAGAATTGTGGAGTTACAGTATTGAAAAGTAAGTGGTTTGAAATGGCAAAACCTTTAAGGAACCTCTTGAAGAAAATCGGTCTGTTATAACTTGCTTCGTAGACCTTTTAACAAATAACTTTGGGGAAGATATCCTGACTGTTTTCTGATAACTTAGGACATAACATTCGTATATATTTCACAGTTTTATATGGTGGTTAATACCATATTCTTGTTTTGAAATTAAAGAAGCAACGTTTACCCGTATGTCTGTCTGTGTATCATTTCTGTGTTTAATAGTTTGAATTATTCTTGTGTGCATTGTATTCGATTGACGAGTTCCTGTTGATGGGATCTTTAGTGAACCAAGACATATTGTGTCTGGAGTTCCACAGGGCAGTGTTCTTGGTTCACTCTTATTTTTAGTGTATACAAGTGATATGTTTGTTGGCCTGAAAATAAGCCGATGATGCAACACTTGTGGATGCTGTCAAGTCTCCACCGATGAGAAATGAAGCTGGACCCAGCCTCAGTCGGGACATGGACCGGATCAGTGAATAGTGTAGTCGGTGGGGTATGAGGTTGAACTCCAGTCAAACGAAGGCGCAGTTGATTAACAGATCTCGTCCAGATTTCCCACCCCATCCCCCCTTCAAGGTGGATGGGACTCTGCTGAATGAGTCTGAAGCTTTCAAGTATTCTGGGTGTAACTTTTTGACTCACATCTTACTTTTGAGAAGCATCTAATGAAAGTTTTTAGCAAATGCCGCACGAAAGTTGTGTATTATTCGTAAGGCTTTATATTTTTATAACAGTGATAAAATCTATGCAACCTGTTTTTGGTCGTTAGTCTTTCCTTTACTGGAATACTGTTCCCTGGTGTGGATGTCTTTTTCTGCCAGAGGTTTATCTGTTTTAGATAGTGGTTCGTGGTGGTAGGTTTCTGTTTCCTGACAGTAACAGTTATGACTTGTACCATCGACGGATGGTCTCTTGTTTGTCAATTTTTCATAAGTTGTATTTTAACAGATATTCATCATCACAATTGATCCCTGATCCCCCTTTCTTGCCGAGAGCAACCAGGTTCGCAAAAAAGCAGCCCCCATATGTAGTAAACTTCTCAGTTCCAGAGGTCCTTTATTCCTCACACCGTTGGACTGTGGAAATGTCTCCCTGAGGATGTCCAGCGACTGGAACTTCAGAAGCTCAAGCGAAAATGCAATGCGTATTTAATTAATTTACCTACAGTTTTATTCATTTATTCATTTAATCATTCATAAATGTCTTTTTTATAATAACTGATCTCCTCTTTTTGTATTTTCCATTACCTGATGTTACTGGTTTCGAATGAACACCATATTCCTTGGAACCTGAATTCCTGTGGGCTTGTTCCATATTATAACAGGGTTCATCTTCTGCATAATGATATTATTAATAATAATAATGATAACAAAAGGCTGTTCGGTATGGCGAAAGTTTTCGGAAACTTTATCGGGTTATGTTGTAATTATCTTCTGTTGTTAAGAGAAAGGTTAATTGTTGATTCTTTAGTAAAACATAATTATGAAATCATTGTTGCTCGTCTCAGTGTCCTGGGAGTCCGTCTATGATGTCCGCTGAGTGTGAACCCTTAATATTGACTGACTTTTGCGCTTCCAATGTTCCTTTGTTCAGGTGTTTTATTTGCTCACTTTATTGTTGTTTGATAGTTTGCTTCTGTTGTGGAATATTTTCAGTTCGTATTTCTTTTTTCGTATTTCATCCATTTCCATCCCATTTTCGAATTCATACTCAATACTCCGCCCCAAGCTCCGCTCCCCCACTCCCCTACACTTTTTCCCCTACCCCAGGGAATACATACATATAACGTGGAAAATGTTGCAAAAAGATTCAATATAGTCCGTGCATATTTTCCAAGGGAAATCCAATTGCAAAACAGCGTCGGAACTCAAGCTCAACACCGAGTTGTCTTGAATGCCAGAAATATTCAAATGTGCTCAGTAATAAGCATTTTATCACAGACTTGAGTTTTACTGTCCTGGAGAAGTTTGGCAGTTTATCACGGGGGAGGCGGGGGTAGGGGGACGTCGAGGGGGGGGTGTCATGAGTGAGGAGTTTTGAGGAAGGGGGTTGGGGCGCTGGAGCGAGCGAGGAGTGAATGGCTGAGGAAAAAAGTGAGGAGACGAGGAGTTTGAGGGGGAGCAGAAGCTAGGAGTGAATGGTTAAGGAAAAGAAAGAAAGGAGTGAGGGAGGGAGGGAGGGAGAGAAGGAGAAGTACGAGAGAAGGGATGGTTGGAAGGCAATCGACGGAGAGGAAACAGTGTTAAAGATTATGAAATGGTTGATAAGGGCCGCAGAGAGAGAGAGAGAGAGAGAGAGAGAGAGAGAGAGAGAGAGAGAAGTATGTTTCCAGATAGCATTTCCTGAGACGGCAACGCTGGATTTCGTTGAAGTTGATGCATGGCTGATACATTATCAGAACCGGGATTAGAAAACATTTCTGGAATGGCCGCTTTAAATAGCGATTTCCTGCACAATATTTCCTCGACGAAATGTTAAAAGCGGTGTCACTTTCGACAGAAAACTGTCATGATTTGTGTGACTGTTCTTATTCATCTAATGTTTGTATAATACGGATGTACGTTGTGCAAACTGTATTGTTTCTTCCATTTTGGCACTTATGATTTGCCGATATTTCCTCGTTCAAGTTTCTCTTTCAGCACTTTGTCATGATGTGACTTGGTTGAAGTTACACGTCAGTCAGCAGGTACTGTGTATGGGAACTAACGCGGAGAGGTAAATCATTCTCGGCAAAGGTCTGTAGTAATTCAAAATACGGTTTATAATTCGTGCATCAGCAGTATTGTTATTGATTCTTGGTAAGATGTATCGCTCTTTGTTGTGCCGATACTACCGCTAATGGTCAGATCTTTAAAACTGCGAGGCCCAAGGATCTGCGTTGTATGAAGTTGGGTTTCAGAATTTTTCTTAGTAATGTCTTACTTGAATTGTTTTGAATCTAGTCGCACACAGAATAAATCCACAGTTCAATGTGCGAAATTCGCTTTTAAATATTATACATATGTGTATATATATATACACATATATAAATACATACACACACACGTATGTATTGTGTATGTATGTATGTATTATTACCTTCGTGTTCCCACGTCTAAGATGAACTTGGTACAGGAGGAATTCTTTTCCTCGGCAAGTATTATTAAGTCGGACCCTTTGTCGATGAATTCTCACGATGTACGTGTGTTTGTGTGCGTACTTTGTGTGTGTGTGTGTGTGTGTTTATGTGTTCCAGCGCGTGGTATCTTTACAATTATCTAACCGCCCGATTAGACTGCTTTCAAATCTAGCAAGGAAATATTTTTGGTGTTATCTCCACCAGACGGTACCGAAGCGACTTGTAACGACCCAACAGATATTATTTATTTGATGGGAAGAGTTTCTCTCTCTCTCTCTCTCTCTCTCTCTCTCTCTCTCTCTCTCTCTCTCCTCATATATATATATATATATATATATATATATATATATATATATATATATATATACACACACTATATATGGACGCAAGTTATTTTCCCCATAAAATTGTTTTCTGTTCAGAAGGTAAGACTTCGGAAGACATTATAATGCCTGGATATCTTTAATGTTACAATCATACATTGATCAATAATGAGCGTTATTCGTACTATGCGGAGTTAGTTGCGTGAGAAGGAAAATTAGGCCATAAGAAATAAAAAGAAAAAAAAAGAACTGCAGTTATTCCTAACTAAACCTTGCGAAGTTCATATTATACACTTCTGTACTTCGTATAATTGTGGGAGTAACTAACGGCTTTGTATTATGGGGGAGTCAGCGGCTGTAACTCTTCCGGTTTGAGGTAGCTGCTTTTTTCTTTCTTTCTGTATTGCCACTCTTCCTCTTCTTTTTTCTTCTCTTATTTAAACTGCTGATGCTACTGTTGACGGCATTTGAAAGGCTTTTTCCTCACGTTAGGCTTATTGAACAGCGTTCCTCACGCGGTATTCAGCAAGTATCGGCGATTTATCATCTCTTGTATTTACAGTCCCTCTAGAGAAGTTATATTCTAATGATGTCTTATTCTGTCTTAAAAGATCGCCTTGGTTTTATTTCTCTGAAGTGATGGTTTTATTAAAGAATTTCCCCTTTTCTCTTGCCATACATTAAAAGTTGCAGCACCTCGGAGATCTTTGCGGATATTTTCATATCAGTATTTGAAAACTAGTAACTTTGTTAAGTTTCCAATCAGAACATATCTTATTTTTTTTAACGTGTTCTGTAACACCAAATTTTGCCTCTTTAATTTTGGTCTCTCTCTCTCTCTCTCTCTCTCTCTCTCTCTCTCTCTCTCTCTCTCTCTCTCTCTCTCTCTCTCCGTTTAGTAAATTATTTTTTGACTGATAAATAAAGTCACCGTAACTATGCCACTGAAAGTAGGTTTCAAGACTGCCGAAACTAACGTACTCTAAAAGGATAAACAACTCACCATTAAGAATTTTTATTATTATTATTTGGATGCAAAGAGCAGAATAGCCTGGGGTAAGACTTAAGTGAATGTAACCATTTGGTGTGACCCCAGATATAGTGACATTTAGTACGAAATAATCAATAATGGAAATAACCAGAGAAGTCAGTCTTACAAACGGAAGATCATGTGAAATGTATTCGCCGTTAAATAGGACTGATTATTTGTAGGCTGCTAATTAGATGAAGATTAGCGAAGGCGGCTGTGATTGTCATTTTCCATAATTTCGTCGCAATATTATTTTAGTATTTTTGGTCCTTTTCATTCATGTTGGATTTGTCTTTTTCTGTATTTTAGTTAAACGTTCTGTATGCAAGAGCAAGGGTATTTTGGTAAATGAAGTAATTTTGTGTCAGGTGTCTTTAGAGTACTGAAATTAGATTATGATTCACATTGCTTGTTCCAAGGTCTCTTGTGCTATTGCACAAACGTAAGTTAGCAGATGTTGGTTGTGTGACGGGCCCCATTCTCTCCTCCTTCCTTCCCATCATTTCAGTCGCGTCCCGAGTTTTGTGAGTCTGGTACCTTTAGTCCGTCCTTACATTGAGCAAATCTGCCTTTTTCCTTTCCGCTCTTCCCTGAAACAGAGTTGCCAGGGTACGCCGCCCTAATTTATGTCAAGGGTTCAGTTTCGAGACTACGTCGTCCTCGCCTCCTCTCCTTCTCTATTAGGTTTAGGGGCAACCTCCTGTGTTTGAATATATACATATCATACATAATATATATATATAATATCTATATATATATTATATATACCATCAAGGAATGATAATATCCATGACCTTGTTATTTTTAAATGTCTTAATTACAAAAGGAAAATTGTATTGAAGTATTACACTATATAACCTTTCAGTCATGGTCTATTTACTTCAAAAGCCTGAAATCCATTAAAGTTATAACCATTTGTGTACCAAAAACGTTGTTTAGGGCTTTCTCAACAAATTTCCGTTTGGTACAAAGGTAGGTCGTGTAAGGAAATATTTCTTTTTTTTAACGCTAAGTATGTCTGTAAGTGCCGCAATGCAGAGCGGCTCCCGAGATAGAGAGAGAGAGGTGTAGCGGTAGGCTTCGATTTCTTCTGGATTCGTCTCATTGCTTTAATGCCTCTTGCTGGTACTTTTCGCTGGGCCAGGTCATTCATCTTTTCCTATTCCATGGGCCGAGGCATTGCGGCTCTCACCTTCCCTCTCTCTGGGCCGCTTTATAAACTAAACTATTGCTCTGTTGCTTTTATACAGTTATCAGATATATATATATATATATATATATATATATATATATATATATTATATATATATATATATATATATGCTTAAAAAATCACAGTAGATGCACGTGACTTCATTAAATAAGCGAATACCACAGGAAAATGATAGTCAGAAATCCAAGCGCTCTCGTCTACTAAGACAATAATATATATATTCAACAATAAGCCATTTTCCCCATTAAGGTATCAAGGTTTTGTCTCCAAAAAAATGATAAGCCAATAGTCACTACAATTCTTAAATGCTGATTGAATCAGGTTTGATAGTATGCAGAAAGCTTGCGATAATCTGCCTACATATGATATATATATATATATATTATATATATATATATATATATCTATATATATATATATATTATATATATATATATGTATATATATGTGTGTGTGTGTGTGTGTGTGTTTGTGGGTGTATTTGTACGTGTATATATGTGTTTGTGAGCTAGTAAGGTATGCATATCCTACAAGTTTGGTGGAAAAAGTGCTTATTGGTGTTTTTCTTTCACCTCCATAGAGTTCATCTGCCTAGATAACAAATCCAAGTCTTTCGTGATTTCTTATCTAGGGGCTATTTATATTTTGAAAGTTATAATAGTTTAGCTTTGGAAATGAAAGTTTTTTCTCTGTTTTCTTTTTTTTTTTTTGTTGTCGTCATTCGAGTAATACAAACTGCGATTAAATATGTTAAAGCCCTTTTTATTAAAGTTTGTTCTGTTCCTGGAAGACGCTCTCTTCACTTCCTAGATTGAGAAAATTTGTTTCCGAAATAATTGGCAATGTAAACCTTGCCTACACAGCTAAGGACCTTTCTCGTTGAAGAACTAAAGGAAAAAACTTTACTCGAAGAACTCTCTCTCTCTCTCTCTCTCTCTCTCTCTCTCTCTCTCTCTCTCTCTCTCTCTCTCTCTCTCGGTTATAGAAATTAAAATGATCACAACTTACCTCTATCAGAACCCCGTGACTTTATATTTCCTTGTCAGATGTCTAGTTGGTTGTAGGCCTAAGGGTTGTGTCGTTCATCCTTGGTTTTTGGGGGTTTGGCTTTTGTCTCTAGAATATAAAAGGAACCTTTCATTTACGTAAATGGCTCTCGTTCAGCTGTACATCTTAGAGGTGTGTGTGTGTGTGTTTGTTTCCCTTTTTCCTCTTGCTCCTGTCCACTAATCCTACGTTGTCACTGCATTTCGTAGTTGGAACTCACCGTTTTAAAACCCAGAGTTTGGCTGCTTTTATAAATCGTAACATTTTAATTTCATATATATGAAAGGTAATACAAACTTAATCATGCAAACACTTATTTTGGAAAGTTGTGCAGATTTTATCATTAATCTTCGTTTATTATCATTTAGTTATTAGAATTTCTGAGCGGTTTTATTGGATTGT
>NC_087215.1:38024601-38027101 GCF_015104395.2 Macrobrachium nipponense
GTGCACAATGATATTGTAAGTAAAATGGCCTTTAGTCTTCGTCTCGTTTGGGATTTTTATCAAATGAATTATATTGACTTACAATTGAAATTTATTGTTTTTATCAACAAGAGAATAAAGGCACATTTTGAACCCTTCGTTCGTAGCAGTACTTTCTTAGTTGGACTTGGCTTCATTATGCAGTTCGGTTTGATCGAGTTTTGGTCAGGAGAGACTGTGAATGCATTAGTTTGAGTGTCGAACTTTTGCAGCGAGGGTGAGCAGGAGGCCTTTTGCGAATCATATAACGTTGCATTTCATGTCAGTATGAATTAGAGTGGGTTTGATGCATGTCTTCATTATACGATACTGTTGTTGCTGATGACTCAAATCAAACTTCCAGTTATTTTATATTATTGCAACAAAACTACGACAGAGCATACTTTAGCGTTTTTCCCTTTATCATTTATTGTAGTCTTTATGATATATGCAGGCTTTTCTAATAGCGTGCTCAGTACGTTAGACGCAAATAGTATTTGTTTGCGAGAGACTCTCGACCTTATCGCTTTCGCCATTGTATCGCTTATTGGATTACCTGTGTTTTATTACTTGGAGTGAGAATAATAAGAAGCAATTTACGATATAAATGTGTAATGGACGAATGGCAGCGAAAAAGGAACGCTCGTATTATGTGAAAATTATGGCAGTACTCGTATGTCCTCCTTGTTGGTACTTTGTTACTGCAGATATTTCTTTATCTTCTGCTTACTTGGACACATAGTACTCTCACGTAACGCGAGTTATTTCTCTCTCTCTCTCTTCCACACACACACACACACACACACACACACACACACACACACACACACACACACTCCAGTCCGCGTCATTTCATGTTTGATCCCGACATGTATATTTTTTATTATGTCGGTGCATTTCCAGGTCGTATTTTGCTTAGTAGTTTGGATTAATCTGTAACATTTCAAGCTTCATCTGGTCGAGTTTGGAGATTTTATTATTACGGATGTATCTGTGCGAATTTCCGTGTTTGCCTTTTTCCTGTATTTCATATTGCAGTTCTGGAATCGTTAGATTCGCCGACTCTTTACGCTTTTCATAAGAGCATTTTTTAAACTAACAGTTTTTGTTTTATTTCCATAATCATTGTAGCCTTAACCGTATTCCGTGCGCTTTGTGTCCTAAGTTTGAATGATTTACATTTTTCATTTTTCTATTTGTTTTCCATGCACGTGTATTGTCAATGGATTTATTTGGATGTAATCCTTTGACCCTATCAAGTATAAATGGCTCCGGCAATGGTATATTTTGTTCATGTTGTCTCATTTCGCTCGGCGGATATGGCTGTTATGAGATAGTAAGGGAAATATATCTGATGAATATGGTTTTCGGTTTCATCTTTTATTATATTTTTACTCTGGCGTATGTTGTTTTATAATTCGCAAAATTTATATTATAGGTTTCGTTCTTGTGTTGTTTAAAAAGCAAGTGAACCAGCTGTAGCAAATGTGTTGAAAAGCAACGACACAAACATCGTACATAAGATTTAGTCACTAGCAGGAATTGATGATCTACGACAAGGACAGCAGCTATCCCAAGGATTGGCATCCTATGCTATGGTTCAAAACTCGAAGGAGGCAGCCTGAAGCTTATATCAAGTTAGAGTAAATACAGTTACACTTCGTTCGGTTAATAGGCATAAAAAATACTGCGGTGTTGAATACTCGGAACTACCTACCTGGAGTTAATTCCAGAGTGTAAAATGACTGAGAAGGAGGAAATCGAAGTTAGAAAAACCCTGGATAAGAAGGAACAATAGGCCGTAGGTTAGTACCTATACAAGAGACAAACAAACTAGGGATAACGACAGCAGTGTAAATAGGGGCCAAAGTTTAAAAGGCGGTGTCACAGGGCTTCAAGGTATGTTTAGAAAGATAGCAACAGGCAACTTGAGACAATATGAATTTCATAATGGAGATAATAAATGAAATAATGTGGATCATCATCATCATCATCTCGAAGATGACTGGTATATACTCGTAATAACAGAAATATACGCCTTGGTATATGCTAGAGTGAAATGCAGTAAAATAAATCAACTACCAGACAGCTAAGAATGATTAGTAGCAGTAAAGAGTTTGTGAAGTAGATTTCTCTGAAAAAGGTCAGTGTGAATTGATCAATCGTAGTTATTCAAAGGACAACAGATCTTGCACAAGGATATTTCTCAATCAAAAATAGACAAGCAAGGTTATGTGTACTTCTGAACAAGACTAAAGACGTTCAAAGAATTTGCACGTATTGTACAGTCACACGAATAAAGACGTTCAAAGAATTTGCACGTATTTTAGTCATACGAATATCAGCTTAAGGATGTATGAAGTGGATTAATTTATTTCACTGAAGACGTCAAATGTTAAATGTACAGATGCTCATTTACTTCGCTGTATGTCACGTTGTCTTTGTCTCATTTCCATGGGCACTTTTCAGTCGTCGTTCCGTT
>NC_087215.1:38029601-38077101 GCF_015104395.2 Macrobrachium nipponense
GGGTGTCCGTGGGAATGGGTTTGAGAGGGAGGGGGAGGGCAGTTGGTGGAGAGAGGCATGGGGGGCGGGGGTGTGCTGTGTGTGCTGGCTGGAAGGAGGAATATCTGGAATCGAGGTATCTTTGGAATGTTGGAATATTTGGAATCCGGTGGTGGTTGTTGCGGCACAGCAGTAGTCGAGAGCGAGATGGGGTGGGGGGGGGGGGGGGATGGAGGGCGGGGGCGGGTATGTCGGGAGCGAGTAGAGGTGGGGGGGGGGGAGAGTCCGGCCCCTTTGATGTTCCTTCTCACCTTTAATTAATTTGGAGACGCTCTTGTGCCAACTTCGTATACAGTCCAGCTGGAAATGAACATTGAAGCTTATTGAACATTTGCTTCGGCGATGCCCCCCCCCAGCCCCCCCCCCTCCCTGTTCCCCCCTTCTTACCCTCATGGCACCCCCTCCCCCCCAAAGGCACCCACCCCCGGTTCGTAAACTATTTTAATTTGAGAGGTTTGAAGGTGTTGCCAGTCGAAGCCTTGATGGCTGATTTTGTCCATCTCTCGTCTTCTTTGAGTTGTTGACGTCGAACTGGAATGACTTTTCGGTCGAGTCTCCAGTTTCAATTGAAATATGTAAAAGGACATTTTATAACCCAGACTCGATGAGAATAAACGGTTTTGTTATTAATCAATTGAAGTATGTTTTATTCCATCTTGCGCTCGCATTTGAAAAAAGATGTAGTCCGTCATGTGGTCATTTCAGTTAATATAAGAACGTGTTTATTATGCGACTGCGTATAAGTCGAAATGAAAACTCATTGTTCGTGTTTCGCTTTTTCCTTCAAAATAACGTCAATGCTTTTGCTATTAAAAAAGATTTAGTATTTTAACGCAGTTATAAAAATACATCACAGAGTACTCTATTATATTTCATGGCGAATGATATGATTCTCAGTTTCCTTCCCATTTTTCTTTTGTTTCAAAAATCGAAATATCTGATTGAAAACGTTACAAGGCAACTCCTTTTATACTCCATGAAAATGGAAGCAAATTTATTTTATGCTGAAAGAATCATGAAATTACAAAATAAAAGAATTATTAACCAGCCTCCCAAATAAGACAGAAATATTGTTCCATATATATCAGTTAGTGATCGGATATAAATTTTATATTTCCAAGTTTTATCATCCTCAGTGTTTTAACCTACGCCCTAACACACGGCGCTAAGTTCCGATGTTTTGACGATAGTGTTTTGTTTGCAACAACTCCACTTTAAAAATGATATAAAGTGTGGCTGATATTTTTCTTTTTGTTTTGAGGAATTAGAATTCATGGTAAGGTACCCATTTGCGAATGACTGCTGAAATGATGGAATGCAAGAACGATGATTGCCATTAAGTAATGTGTATACCCATTGATTTATAAAACGGTCCTCCATCCCATCAACCGTTGCAGTGTTATGTGGTATGTTGGAGAATGCATGTTAAATCAAATGAGGCACAACTTGGTGGATGGAGCGACTTCATCTCGACTCCGTTATTACCGAACGGAACTGAGTTACACCTCGGTTACAGCCGTGGTGCCACCGTTACATTTGCGTGACTGACTGACTACTCGAAGCCAGGCACCCGCTACAGCCCGTCTATGGCCACACAAAAAGAGTATCTTGGGTGTGACTGTGAAATACAGCGATAGCTCTCGAGTTTCGTGTTGTTAAGCACGTGATGGAAGGCGCTGCTGCTGTTGTTGCTCCTGCTGCTGCTGCTGCTGCCGCCGCCGCCGTCGTGCCTCAAAGGGGAAGTTGTTGTACTTGCAGATAGTTATCGATTTCTCTGGGGCTGATGGATTGATTAGGATTCTTTTGGCGTTTCACTGATACGCAAAGATGAGACCCTTTTCAAAGTAGTTTTCACGACATCTTGGCTGTTGGGGTGGCTTTGGGTGTAGTGAAAAGATCTAAGGAAAAAGGTATATTACAAATAGACTCAGTCGTTTGTGTAGTTGTTCCTGCTGATGGTTAACGTTATTGGCAGATTCTTTCACGCCATGAAATGGTCTTGAGAATGTAGATGTCAATATAACCAATAGTACACGAGAAAAGTATTGTAAAGTCACTTAATACATGCTACATACAGCCACATACACGTTCATGGATGAATGTATGCATGTATATTTATGCTCTACTTCATGCATAACCACATATGCTGTATATATATGTATCCCCCCAATGCTGACGTTTGATTAAAATGGATGGGATTCATGTATATATGTATTATGATACTTTATTTTTCACGTGTTTTATTTTGGCGAGTGAACTTTAATTTGACCGTTTCAAAACTCTCTGGTTGTTCCATTAATTCTTTGATACCGAAATGGAAATTAAATGCGTTTTCGAGTACTGCGCTCTGTATGTTGCCTCGATATCGTAATTGTTCCCGTTTTTGAAGGCTGAATTTTGATTTCATGTATTCCAAACTTTGTAAAAGCTGTATTTTTCCACCCTCCTGTTCGCAGCGGCAACTTCATGTTAGTGTAATGTATTATTTTTTTTTTTGTCACTATATTTTATGTAATATTTTTTAAGCTAGTGATGCTGTTGATATTTTTACTCTCTCTCTCTCTCTCTCTCTCTCTCTCTCTCTCTCTCTCTCTCTCTCTCTCTCTCTCTCTCTTCTCTCTCTTCATACTGTGGGTTCAATATAGCAGCTTGTAATTCGTTGTTGTCGCTGATATTAGAGATTTCAGCCATTTGCTTACGGTTATTTCCTCTATTCCTATAATCTGCCTTTGGTTGTTGGCACGAACATTTATTTGTTGATCTACAAGCAGTCCGAAAGAAGTAATTGGAAGAAGCAAAATAAAGAAAAAATATATACTGTGTATGAAGCTGTTTTTCATTGTCATTTGACAAGTTTTGATGAAGGGACAAATTTATGTGCTTTGATGAAGTGCAGTGACAAGAGAGTGAAATTTATTCATTACTATATTCAACTTTATTCATTATGATATTGCTGCTGGTGGACACCTCGTCCCTCTCTTTTTACACTCTCACTCTCTTATGGTGACTAGTTTTGCGGTGAAAAGCTGAATGTAAATAGCATGCATAATGTAAAACGCATGACGTTATTCAGTTTGAGGCACAAATACTTGAATTTACAGGAATCTATTCAGTAATGTAAAGAAAAATAACTAATTATAATTATATATAGATATATTCTATATATATATTTATATATATATATATATATTATATATTATTTTAAATATCTATATATATATTTATATTTATATTATATAGATATATATATATATATATCATATATATATTATATTTATATTTATATATATATATGATATATATATATATATATATATATATATATATATATATATATAATATATGCTCCAGAGTTAAGCTCCAGATGTCCTTTAATATTCACTTCGGTAACCTCACTGAAGTCTTGATTTCTTCTCTGTGCGCTGGTTCGAATCCAAGAGAGGACAAAATTATGATCCACTAAAAAATTCCCTTTCGGTTAACATATATGAAAATATATTATATCCGAGGTAGAGCGAATTAGATATTAAAGGACATATGTAGCTCAATGTGTGTATATGAATCACGGTAATATGATAAAAATTCATATATATGTATATCTATTTATGTGTGTATGTAAGTGTTCAAGTATGCAAGTGTTTTATAATTATTATTAAAGTGTTATTGTTGTTCTTCCTCTCAGTTAAGCCCATTCTTAAGGAACAAGCCAGTGGGACATTGGCCTGACTTTTAAGCTTCCTCAGTATAAGTGTAAATAAAAGAAACCCACAAGTAAAAGAGAGTTGATGGTTTGAAGATTCAAGAACGAAAAGAAAGAGATCGTTTGTGTGTTGTCCAGGAAGAAAAAGAAATTCTGCAGAAAAGTTAATGAATTAGGTTTTGAAAATGGGCGAAGACAGACGGTAATGTCTTTTGTTAAGTTTTGACGATGGGAATAAATAAACCTCTAAAAATAACGGCATTAGGTTTCAACAAACAGGAATAAAAAGTAATTGTGAATAACAAGAAGAAAAAGAAAGCATAGATAGAGAGAGGGTGAGGAGTATCTTAGACATCCCCCCACCCCCCATCCCTTGGGCCCATCAGCCATTCCTTCCTTATACTTCAGTTACATGACGAGAAAAGTCTCGGGGAACAATTTTCTATTCCTCGTTAGGCTTCTTCCTAACTACTTGAATTGTGCCCTTTTGGAAGAATTGGGTTTTCCTGCCTGGGAGAAAGACCCCGGCTCCTACCTCCACCCCAACCCCCAACTACCATCCCCTAAAAGCGGAAGGTTTTCTATTGGCTTATAAACGTTGCTAAAGTTGCAATTCGGATATGCATCCTAATTTTTGATCTGTCATGGCATGGGGCGTTCGTTCGGAGAATTCGATTTTGCTCTCTCTCTCTCTCTCTCTCTCAGCATTTCGGTGAATTATAGACTGTCAAGACTCCGACTTAACTTAGTTTCAAAAGAAAGAGTATTACCTATTGCAGCATGACTGGTAAGGCAATGATGTTTTGTTCAATGATTTGTTCAAGTGCCAGTGACAGTTGATGCTCTTGAGCTGGGGACGTAGATGTTATTTAAGGTGTCTATTCATGTCCCACGTCGACTGAAAGTTTGTCAGTTTTCTGTCGTGAACTTTCATCTTTGCATTTGGATGACGAGAGGCCAGTGTTATCTCAGACTTCTCCTTATAGGCCACATACTTCGCGGAACAAATGGTTGTTGAAGCAAAGAATTGTTGAACGTATTCCTGAATAGGCCATCATCACCGAGGGAAGGTAACAAAGGGAGTATTTATATTTCAACATTTACCTTAGAATTGTTGTGACATTTAAAATGAAGATGGAAAGGATCGTCTAATTTATTTATGAGCTGTCTCTGTGTTGACTTTTATCTTTATATGCCAACGCATAAGGAGAAAGCTTACTTTTATTTCCTAATTCTAGAAACATTT
The DNA here is from genome assembly GCF_015104395.2 of Macrobrachium nipponense. Classification (NCBI taxonomy): domain Eukaryota; kingdom Metazoa; phylum Arthropoda; class Malacostraca; order Decapoda; family Palaemonidae; genus Macrobrachium; species Macrobrachium nipponense. The sequence continues at coordinate 38,034,587 of NC_087215.1, forward strand.
GAATAAAGTTCCTGTCTCATTGAGTCAAAGGTTCGCTATATTTTGTCCAAAATACTCCGTTTACGACTGCGAATCGAATAGAGAGTCACTGCAATGTCCCCGAATTCCTGTTGGGAAATAAAACGGACACATTGTTGGTTATTGGTGTCCTACAGGCTAAAAGAAAAAAGGTTGTAAATAGAAAAAGAAAACAGAAAAATAGGCCTTGTGTCCTACAGATGTAAAATCTTCCATGATAGTTAGTTTATAGTGCAATTTATGTAATGGCCTCACTCTCTCTCTCTCTCTCTCTTTTCTTTTTACCTTTTCGTTGTTGCAGTATTTTCGTGGATTTGGTGTTATGGAATCTCGATTCTTTTGTGCCATTTGTTTTTCTTGAATATGGAAATTTTCGTAATATTGATAAAAAGTCTGTTGGAATCGTTTAGCGTCTGTATATTTCCCCGTTGAACTGAGCCGTCATTTCTTTCGGAATGTCAAAATACCAAAGGACCTCATTTATGAAAGCCTACTATAAATTTGGATCCCAGGCATTCAGTGAGGTGAATGTATATATATATATATATATATATATATATATATATAATATATATATATATATATATATATATATATATATCTATATATGGTAATATAAATGTGTGTGTGAAGGATGGTTTCTGTTCAGTGAAACTAGTTGCCCTTGGGCATTTCAAATTGCTCGCTGTCTTTCCCAGTTAAACACAACGAGAAATGTGAAAACGACGAAGAAGTACTTCGGGCAAGACTACGCATTCAGAGCATCCTTGTAGGTAGGTTTTTCAATGCCCTCCAGAAAGTTAAGGTTTGCCTAAAATTCAAGAGGTAGCAAACGATCATCGTGAAAACCTCGATGGAAGTCTACAAACTGTTAGGTGCTGGCAAAAAGGAATTCTTCTAACGGGAAACTTGGACTCATCTAGCAGCTAATCTTTGTCATTTGTGAAGAATTTCCTTAAGGATTCAATTTGTAAACATCAACGAACGTTAAAGTGGTCTTGAAATGCGGAGATGATTTTCCGTAGCTTTTCCCACTTCCCTCGGTTTTACAAATGGGGTTGTTCGTTGATGCATTTCTCAAGTGAGAATGTGTTTGGAAATTTTGCATTCGTATTTTCCTGTGATTTCCATCGTACGCGGTCTCATTTGGCCATCAGTCTTTTGGGTCAATGAAATAATGATATCAGTCGTCACTTTCAAGATCAAAGGCAGGGGGTCAGGAATCCTTAGATGTCAAAGTTCATTTATCAGTAAATATTCTGAATTTATGATGTATTTCATCCAACACGTGCACTCTCTCAATATTATATATTATATATTATATATATATATATATATATATATTTATTATTATAATATTATATATATTATATATATATATATATATAAGAGAGAGAGAGAGAGAGAGAGAGAGAGAGAGAGGAAGAGAAGAGAGAGAATAGTAAACATGCATACATGTGTCTGTTTGAAGTGTTGGTAAAATGGTAAATTCTTCGTGTCTATTTCCTTTTCTTCCGCCCTTGGTTGCAATGGTGGAAACATTTAATTTTACTGTATGCTAGTATGTGACAGCTGTGAACACCTTTTTCATGCATACTTTTCCCATATAGTTTGTGAAATTAGCGTGACGAGCAAACACCCTGCCTGCGCACGCGCACATTGTGGTAAGAAGCGACGAATAATGTTTGAGAGAAGCATGTAGAATAAGTGGATGCTGTGTTCGTGTGTCTGTGTGTGTGTTTTCCAAGAGGGTTTTGGTGGCGGGGTGGGGTTGGAGGGAGGAGAGGGAGGATGCTTCGCTGCCCATTACTGAAATTGATGGAATTCAGAGTTTAATTATCTCCGGTTCTGAGATATCATCACCGGAATGGGTTTGAAGGGAGGAGGGATGGTCGCTTGGTTGGTTGGTCTGAAATGGCATAAGGAGAAGGATTGGGAAAAAGGAAGGCAAGAAGTCCACGACTTTGTGTTCTTGTTTAAGCAAAATGCGACGGCTTTGTTAAATTATGGATGGAAAATGGCACGACTTTACCATGTTATTTGAGGGAAATAGCACGACTATTTTAGCACGGGGGGAAGAGGGGGGAGAGACTTTATTACATCATTAGGGAAGATTGCACGATTATGCTATATTGTTTTATTGCTTTCATTTAACTAAAATGACGGACTTTGTTGCGTTATGGAAAATATAAATGTTAAAATTAAGGTAATTGAATGAGTTTATTTAATTATTTAGAAAGAAATTAGACGATTTTGTTTAGATGTTAGTCCGAACGCTTGGGGAAATAGAGGATGCGGAGGGGGGGCGGGGATCGCAAGTTTATTCAGCTGAGTTGCACATTTTTGTTGGAGTTAATAGTTTTGTAAAAACAAGACGTGATAAGACCTCCAGCTTACTCGGGATGCATGCAAGATTTCCCATCACGCATAAGTCGTAAACATTATATTCCTAACTTTTAACGTAAATTAAAACGTACTAAAATAAATTTTTGTTTCACCAACGAAAATAAAGATAAATACGTTATATTTTATTAGAAATAATTTTTCTCTAGTGTTCAACATGCACGTTATTTATTTTTTACATTTTCAATCTAATAAATAAATCATAAATATCATATCCTAAAGTTCATGTATCTTTTAACTCGGTGAGAAACATCTTTATATGTGTGTGTGTGTGTGTGTCTGCATGTATGTATATATACATGTATGTATTTATATGTATATGTATATATCACGACGTGGGATTTATTAACCTTCAGCATTGGATATTTAGGTAGAAGACCTTGTGAAAATGTTATATAAAAAACTATGATTATATTCATATGTTATCGTAAGAAAATAAAGAGAAGAAAATGAGAAGACACAGAAAGACAGCATGTGAGGAAATTAGGCCAATATGTGTTCATGTCAGTGGTGAAAGGTAATTTATGATTTCTTAAAGGTTGCGAATGTGAGAAAATGCTAGTTATGGATAGTGTAAAGGTAATGCATTTATCGTTAATACAGTTATCAAAAGACGTTAGTGCCTGGATTAAGATAAGGGATTTAGAAGTTTTATCATTTTTATATATAAATTTATCAGTGCGTTTTGTTTTGCCTATAGTTTTGGAAGTGGTATATTGTATATTTAAGGAAATGTCGCCGTAAACAGTAAAAACTGATATTCACTATGAGTAAGTCTGTGATCAGTATAATCATTACTAAGTAGTTACTGAATTTGCAGCAGTAATAACAGTTGCGTTAACAATACAAGTGGCTGCCCAGCTTCAAAGTTAAGTAGCTTTGCTATGGCTGGCCCGAAGGATTAGATATTTTTACGTGGCTAGGAACCAATTGGTGACCTAGCAACGGGACTTACAGCTTATTGCGGGATCCGAACCACATTATATCGAGAAATGAATATCTATCACCAGAAATAAATTCCTCTGAATCCGCGTTGGCCGAGCCGAGAATCGAAATTCGGACCACCGGACTGGTACCCGAGCGCGAAAACCACTCGTCCAACGAGGAACTGCCCAGCTACAAAGTAGCGCTTTCCTTTAGAATGATAAAAGCTGTCTTGAGATCAGGATTTAGTTAGTTTTTTGCGAAATTAGGATTCCGATGCATTTTATCACAAATATATTGCTATTTGATCTTGTTTTTTCCGTAGCGCTCCAAATTTGCGTCTCTGTTTCCGTCAGTGGAATTGTAGATGAGCGCTTTGGCAATACAGATCATTTATGCCAGTTCAGTCAAATGAAGACGATAGCGCCTTCTTTTATAGAACTAACGGTAATTAATTTTTATTCAGTGCAATGTAGGGACGTGGAATGCAATTTAGCCAGAGAGTAATGAGAAAAAATTTATTCAGTACAATATAGAGACGAGGAATGCAATTTAGCTACAGTGTATAGACAAAACTATTTAGTTTAATTACTTGAAATGTAAGAATGAAATAATCTACTTTAATCAGTTAGATTTTAGAGGTGCGACAGTTTCAGTTGCATCATTCAGAACTTAGAAAAGGATTTGAATTGAATTTTGAAGCCTCGAGAAAAAAGGGAATTTAGTTTAATTACTGTATAGAAAAAATATTTTTAATTACATGTTGAAAAAAATAGATGACGTCAAAAATCAAAGGGAATTCATTGTAATTAAAGTTAGAACTGAGAACGTCTTTCATTGGGAGCTACAGTGCAGGGAAAGAAAAAATCAATGTTGCAAGGCAATGTAAAAGAAAATTTTCCGATTTTGGAACGAGTACCTCGTGTGACTTTCTTCTTTGTTATCCATCGGTACTACTTCTTAAAGAAGCTGCCAAATGAATGTGAAGGGTTTGAATGATTCGAGCGGACGTTATGTAACAAAAGTCAAAGATGGTAATATAAGATGCCTTCAAAATTGATGTTGACGGTCACATGCAAAAATGATTTCAGGTATCAGTATTGAAATGGTGTTCCAATAGAACAAGGACGAAATACAACTCTGAAATTGGTTATTATAGTGTAAAAAAAAAAAAGACAGTGAAAACTGGCGGTATTATAATACCGTTTGTTGGCGGGAGAATATTGTAAATTATAAGTTATAAGTCGTAAATACTGAAGCCCATATGACTAATGGACGTGCAGACCGAAGTTTTCTTACCGTGTGAGCTGACATTTGAGAGAGAGAGAGAGAGAGAGAGAGAGAGAGAGAGAGAGAGAGAGAGAGAGAGAGAGAGAGAGAGAGAGAGAGAGAAGAGAAACCTCTACGTAGGTAGTTTCACTACCGGAAACAAGCCAGAGAAAGCAAAAGTCAGGAAATACAAATTACCATAATAAGAGGGGCAATTTAATGAAGAGAGAGAGAGAGAGTTTCTCCCTCAACATTTTGTTCCCCTGTTGATTTTATATTGACTTTTTGCATTACGTAGTTCGCTATACAATGGATTACTGAGCATTCAAAGAGGAAGTAGAGATTTTTTATCAATTTTTCAGGTGTTTGCAAATGCATTGAATAGTGTTCCTTCTTCTCACTACAACTATTATTATTCTAAAGGCGGGATCATCCAGATGCCCCGTCCTTATTGATGGGGGATGCCGAGAGTTTGGCTGCATCAACATAGACCTTAAGAGAAAGGAAATAGTCAATCTGGAAGCGACTCGAGGAGTACAGCGAATAGGAGATAGGAGTTTGTTTTGGTAGGAAATTGGTGGTGGTTGCGGTGGGGTGGGACCTGGAGCGTCGGGCTAAATTGTGCCGTTAGTGTTTGACCCGTTTCCCTCAAGGGCCAGTCAGTAACAGTGCATGATTGAATGGCATCCGAAACTCTTTGCTAAGAATACCATAGACTCTCGAGAGCGAGTAAGGGAGGGACGAATCACCCTTGGAACCGTCGGGAATAGGTGGTGTGGAGAGACAGGGAGGGAGGGTGGTCCTTACAGAGACTTCCAGGTGGTGTTCGGGGGGAGGTTGGTGTGAGAACTTCATATATTATTGAAGACCTGAAAGGTACCATTTATTCGTTATTCAACAGCAAGCTTAGATTACTTATCGGTGTTGTTTGTGTGTGTGCTTTGTATTGTTTTCATGTAAACCTCCGCAAAATTGATTCCTACCAAAATTTACGTAATGCAAAGCTGAAAATAAGTCTGAACATTATTGTCTTGTATATTCTTTTTATCGATGTCTTCACTTTCAGACACATCGTCTTCATGATGTGTCTTTTCCTTTTATCTCTTCATCTCCATCATATATCCTATCCTGCCCTCCCCCAACCGTGTCCTTCCTGCAGGATTCAGGATTCAGCGGAGGAAAGTGACCCGGTGCTCCATCCATCATTCCCACTGTATTTGTGTTGTCCAAGTCAATCGCACGCATGGCTGAATGCCGTATAAATGTCGCGCGTCGGAGGAGAATCTTGCTTTGAGAAAGGAGGGGGCGGGGGCGGGGGTGGGGGGGGGGGATACAGATGTTCTCTGTAAAGGGGAGGAGGGAGGACTGTTGAAGAGGACGAATGGGAGGGAGCAAAGCGAGTAGTGCCATTGCATTGTGAAGCAAAGACGACGACATAAGAGGGATTCATTAGTTCTCCAAAGAGAATCGTTATTATGTGGGATTGGTGTTCTGTACTGCTCTGATTATTCCTCAGAGTTTGGTTATCTTAGGTCCAGTTGTTCGGTAGACAGAATCTGTTTCGTCCGAGTTAGTGTTGCTAGCTCTTTCAGGGAGAAGAATTAGATCGTCGTTGAACAAATTCTTTAGGAATTTTGATATCCTTCAATTGTTAGATTTATTGTTGAAATATATTGAATGAGTGTAGTAATATGTAACGTATGTAGATTAGCTAACTTGTCTTTGTTTTCATTAAGTGGAATATATATATATATATATATATATATATATATATATATATATATATATATATATATTTGTATATATATATATATATATTATATATTTATATTCTTGTGTTTGCTTATATGTATATGCAATGTCGGTGTGCGTACAGAATGCGCAATGAAGGTGTATAGGTAATGTTGCAGCGTGGGACATTAGTAGACAGCGTTATTTTAAAATGTCAGCAGTGTCTGTCTCGGAACAAAAGTTAACGAAGCGCAGTTGTGTTGTCTCTTACATGTTTTATTTTCATTCTTTAAATGAATGTAAGGAAGATTTTACTATCAATAAAGTATAGTATTTGCTTCATAAATGAATAACATTCGTAGCTTTTGCCATTTCAAAAGAAGAGAATGTTGAAAAACGTATGAACAGAATTAACATGTAGCTGGCTAATCAAAATTCATTTTTATGTAGAACAGCAATGAAGTAGACAAAAACAAGCTCGTTGTTTGTTATCCGTTAATGAAGTAACTTTAAAAAAAAAAGCGATCAGAGGTGAACAAGTATGTGAGCGAAAAAACGAGGATTTTTTTTTTTTTTTTTTTTTTTTTTTTTTTTTTTTTTTTTTTTTTTTACGTTTCAATGAAATATCCATTGACGCGTGAAATACACGCTCATATATTATCGTACGGTGTCATTTGCTTTAGCTGTGTTTTGGGGGTTTATAAAACATAAATTTAATTGAAAGGTTAAGGGGCCTGTAAAAATGTGAACAGTATTAATAGGCAAGCTGGTAAAAAGGGAGGTTGGGAAAATACAGGAGAGAGAGAGAGAGAGAGAGAGAGAGAGAGAGAGAGAGAGAGAGAGAGAGAGAGAGAGAGAGAGAGAGAGAGAGAGAGAGAGGAGAAAAGTATGTGGGGGAAGAGGGTGAAATGGGTTTTGCTGGCGTAGTCTTTTACGGATTTAATTATTAATCTGTAAATATCGGTGTTGGTTGCGCTTAGCCTTTGTGCTTGTAACTTGATAATGTTTTATTCCTTTATGAGTCGTGTTGTGTTTGCCTAATATACTTATTGTTGTTGCAGCTGTTGTTATTTTGATTATCATTTTACCTTTGGTTTCATGTTGTTGTTCCTGTATTAGTTATTTACTTTGCGTATGGGTTCTTATAATCTCTTCTAGAGAAAGAATGACGTTTCTTGTTTGCCTTTTTCTTTATCGAGATAAACAGTGAGTGTGCTTATAACTTCCAGCCTAATCTGTATATCTTTCAGCTATGCCTTTCAAACTGACGTTCAGTCATCATATGATTTTGTTTTTCATTTGTAATCCCTTTAGTCCCGTGACTTGCTCTTCGTCATGAAGTCGTATGATGTCCAATTGAGTGAAAAGTTCGGTTTTATTATTTCGTATTATCATAATGACCTCACAACGAAGACAAAATTAATTCTGCCGTGGCAATTTGCAGTGAATAACTCCGCCGGCTTAATCATTTAGAGGAAAAGAAGATGATCAAATCTACATATTGATAATATGTAGAGTACTTATATGTAAGCGGGGGAAGGGCGGTGGGATAATTCTGCATGGATTTAAATGAAACCTGAATATTAGAGTAGTGGCACGAGCGTTCTACTTCTAATAGTTTTATAAATGTTTGATTAGGAACTTTTTCTGGTTATTACATGACGGAATTCCCCAAAAAGTGGGCTGAATATCGGCTAATCTATCGGTACCATTCGACGAGGAATGTCTTCTGTTTTTGGACATGGAGGAGATTATTATTATTATTAGTAGTAGTATTCTTAATTGCTACTTGTAAAGTTTAGTTTTGTATATTTAGTTTCCCATTTACAACTTGCTTTGTTTCGAAAATAATAAATTAGGTTCGGGGGATTTTATTCGCATGTTACTGGGTTCTATGTCTAAAGTTGAGCGCTCTATTGAAGAAGAAATAAGTGCCTTATTTTGAGAGTTTAAAATCTTTCCATTCTCGCCTTCCCCCTCCCCCCCTCCCCCCCCCTCTCCTGGGACACTTATGCAGCATACAACATCAAAGAAGCTGCTATGCACAACTGACCAGCAAATTTAATATGCAGTACTGCAGAAAAGGTGATAATGAGACAATTTCGTGACCAGATTAATGTTGATCATCCTTGTGAACATCCAAGCAGAGCAAAGTCCTTGCGTGGAAAAAGCAAACGTCTGGATTGTGCACTTCCAGAAGTCACCAAGGAGACTGGCGACTACTGGAGTTTGTAGCCTGCTGGAGGTTGCAAGACTGCAATGATTCATGGTCTGCTGTCTTGGTCTAGTTGATGGTTTTGACCCAGTAACACAGGATTCTGTGTACTAACACCACTCACGCTTTTCCTTATTTATAAGCAAAAGGAGAAAATGTATTGCTGAATCTTTAAGAGGATGAATTGCAGAAGTGGATGAGGGCATGAGAAATGAAAGCAGGCGTTCTTACGGACAAATTATATTTTTATTTGTCAAAGAGTATCAGCAACGATGGTTATAAAACACAGGTGTTAGAAATATGTCAAGAGAAATGCGTTGGAAATGAGATTTTCATATTGAAAAGGTTATCAACAAGGAAAGACCACAGTGATTAATGACTTGAAAATACCATTGGCAGAAGTAATAAACATCTCGACAGAAATGAAACAGCTACTGGAACACATTGAACGGCAGGTAGAAGTTGCGGGAGAAGTACAAACCATTGCTGACAGTACAATTAAAACCCACATGCCTGTTTGCAATAAGTCATTGGAGTATTGTGAAGAAGAATCTGTTAGATTCTAGTTACAGCTGGATATCCAGCTGCCAGTTAGACTAACGTGACATTGAGACTTCATGTATAGATTTGGTCCCTTGATATTGTAAATGGTTATGAAATGGCTTTTGGGTGACAAGTCTTCTTATGATTCACCCGACCCCAGTTGTGAGACGTCAGAAAGATGATGTGTTTTTAAAAATATGCATGACTAGCTGATCGCATCGTATCTGCAAGCAAGCCACAACAGCAAGATCATTTCTTTTACTTCAGATTGGTACCATGAATACTGGAAAAGGTCCATGACTGATATCTTCTACTGTTTATCATATGGTAACCTAACATTATTCTTTCTTCTGCTACAGAAGAACAGATGGCCATGATACCATTTCTTTTCATATGAAACAAAACAATTTATGCTAGGTGAACACCAGTTTATGTTTTAAGCTCAGTTAACATACCAGAGTATGGTCAGGCAGCCTTTATGAAAGGCTGGTACTTAGTCCATCTGATTATTGGTAAATCAAAATTTTTTTTTTTTAATTAGGGCCTGTAATATTGTCTGGCATGATTAAACTTGCCCGCAAAAAAAAGAACCTTTATAAAATTTAATCACAAAAAAAGAGAATAGGGGCGCCTGGTTCCCGTCACTATGTGATAGGGCAAAGTAGCATCCAAAACTAGGACATTTAGCCAGTTCGAACTATTCCTTCATCACAAACTCTCCGCAATGGACTGTGGGTGAAACCCTGTAGACCCCTGCAACAGCAGACGCGAGACTGCCAAATCTTAGTGTTTCATCATCATAGATATTTTGCTTTCAGTGGAAATCCTCAGAATTTTATTATCTTTTCTCTCTCTCTCTCTCTCTCTCTCTCTCTCTCTCTCTCTCTCTCTCTATATATATATATATATATATATATATATATTATATATATATATATATATATATATATATATATATATATAGATACATATTATATATATATATATATTATATGTAATATATATATATATATATATATAATATAATATATATATATATATATATATCCTCATTGTCCTTCAAGAGAAGGATACAGGAATGTTTCAAGATTTGTACACAGTTAAGGAAACAATTGTAAATGGACATGCTATCTTTGAGCCATAAGTTTAGTGGAAAATTGCAATCTTGAGCTAACAGCTCGCAAAGGCAAATGGTGTGACCTTGCTGCTGTGCAACCCTTCATTCCTCCAATTGTTCCTCGACAATTTGCTTGACCAGTAGCCAAAATTATGTGTAGGTAGCTTCCCACATGGCCAAATTTGCCCCTCCATGCCCTGTAGGTAATGCGTGGCCGATAAAAGGTCACATGCACACTCAAACCAACATATTCACCCTAGAACAACTGACGTTGTCAGTAGTTTGTCTTTACTTGTCCAAAAAATCCAGAAATGAACTCCATTCCGTGTGTTTGCGTGAGTGAACTGAATGCTGAAATTAAGCCTCGCATAGAAGTCATGTAGATGAGGATGAGAGAGGTGATGACTGTGACATGGACAGAGTGTGAACATTGATATACATTTATAATTTTGTGTCATGACAGTTTTATTCATGGTTGTTCCTGTGCAGATATGATCTTATATATTTTTACACTTTACGAACACTGGATAAGCAGTTAGTGCAACATTTGAGTGTATGTATTTCATATCTGCAAATAGTTACAGATGTAGATGTTGTATGCATTTAAAACTTCATTTTTTACTTTTAATGACGGTACTTTTGTTAGAATTACAATCAAGATATGTAAATTTATATGTTGTATTGAGTGTGTGTGTTTCATCTCTCTCCCTCTCCGATATGGTGTATTGTACATTCCCTTTATTTTGTTGATTAACCAGAGAACAAATAATAGGAGAGAGAGAGAGAGAGAGAGAGAGAGAGAGAGAGAGAGAGAGAGAGAGAGAGAGAGAGAGAGAGTTAGATATGAAGCACGCAATTTACCCGTCTTTTGTTTTAAAAAGAGGAGATTAACCGAAGCCTCCTTTTAAAAGGAGGAGAAAAGAACTATGAAAATGGACTCCTTCAACGTTTCTTAGTTTTTATGAAACAGGTCTCTTTAAATGCTCCGTTTCAATTGGGTGCATGCATTTTTAAACTGTATTTACACAGCTTTGTTACGAAAGGAACTTTGAAAAACAACTATTGCTTTGAATTGAGCCGAACTTGGTTTTGAAGTAGCCTCGGTGACCTCAAATTACAAAAACTGACACAAGTTGTCAACGCCATATCAGGGTGAGTTTTGAAGTCCATGATAGAAGCTTTCAGATGATGTATTTTGCATGAGTGTGGCGAGGGATGAGGGGGGGGGGGGGGGGGGGGGGGGGGGGGGGGGGAACTAAAATCGAAAAATGTGGCTCTCTGCCGCTGGTCTACTAATGTCATTGCATTTACAGTCGTTGATAGAGTACAAAGTTCAAAAGTTTTACCCGAGATGAATATGTTAGGTTCAGTATGTTCAATGTATTATATATTACAAATCAAAAGATCTGAGTCTTCAGTTGTTAAAGTTGTAAGTAAATTTCAATTTCATAAAAGTATTCTTAACAAGTACAGTAATGTGGACGCCAGAGGCGTTGCCATAGCAACTCATAGGTACTTCAAGGGGGCGGCCCCCCCTCCCTCCCTCCCTTTTAGATGGAAGAGCTTTGATGCTACGTCCCATTTCTAAATCTCATCTCATAAGTAGTGTAATGTTCGTGGGTAAACTTTAAGTCTCTAGGGAATAATATTTATTTTGTCGGAAAATAATTATGAAGTTTGCTAATATGTAGTTCTTCGAGTGAATAAAAACGCTTGAACTAATGATTTATTTGTTTTGTAATTAAACGTTTTGCATCATACCTTGTTTTCCGTGTAAGGTTATTTAAAGCAGGTTTTGTTTTTCTTTAGATCGGTCCCTCTCCTTTTTTGTACTGGTTATGTAGCGCTCTTCAGCATGCTGTCATTCTAACATCTTTGTTTTCAAGTCCACCCACTTCATTTTTCTATCTGTCTCATGTGTCCTTTGTTTATTTTATTTTCTTGATTATATAATAACATAAATCGTTCAGTTTCTATTTTTTCACATTTACGTTTCTTTTCTTATTAAATTTGACTGCTTGTCGGAGATGCCGTGTCAGCAGTTATCAAAGCAAACGCTACAAAAGACATGACTAAATTACATCATTACTTTAATACAAAACATTATATTTTTTATTTGTATCCTTCTAAACATTTTCGAAAGATGTAGTAGACCACAATTCCTGGGTGTTCTCTCCCTCTTAGCACCTAAGTATTTCCTCCTCTTTTCATCTCGCCTCCTCTTTTCATGCTCTTTCTCCTCTTCTCCTCTCCCGCCCCTCTTCCTTCAATCCTATGCAACAACTCAATTTTCCTCAATGCTCCGCCTGCCTTCTTTTTTATAATCCGAAAATGACGTATCTTGCTGCTCATATACATTTCAAATTTACCTCTCTCTCTCTCTCTCTCTCTCTCTCTCTCTCTCTCTCTCTATCCTTTCTTTCTCTTCTCACATATCTCCTCTCTTCACACATACACACACACACATATTCTTGGCATTCTTTTCACCTTTGCTTTGGGAAGACTTTGACCCTTTATCATTCTTTGAGCTCCAAAAGGTTTTTATTTTCCCACTTCTGTCTCATGGAAGATTGTCCTGAATTTTTCTTTTCTTTTTAAGAATGTTGAATTTTCGTGATATTTACTTTCTTGAATATTACTAAGTTATCTCTGCGTTAGTTTTTCCAACATTTTAATTAATTCTTTGTTGTGGTGCGAAAGGATCTTTGTCATTCTTTTTCCTCGATGGGGTTTCTTTGTCATAGATAGCTATCGGGTTCATTTTCTTGTCGGTCCTGTACCCAAAGCGTGGCTTGTGAATGGACATTATTTCGTATTTACTCTTCGCTATTCCTCGTTCTTAAAGATTTACTTTTCTTGTTCCGGCAGCATTCTCGCCTCTTTGGGTGATGGAGACATAAATCGATGTTCCTCCTAATCTTCGTCAGCATACGCTCGGATGGTTTTCCTCCCTACGGTTTGTTCTTGTTACTAGAGATCTTCTCGGCATTTCACATTGGGTTTCTTTTTCTTTATTATGTGCTTGTTAAACGGCTCTGTTTTGTTCATACCAAAAATTGTCTTTCTTTCTAACACAGGTCGTTTTTATTTTGTCTTTATATCGTCATTTTTCTTTTCTTCAGCAATACTACATTTTCTTGTCCTGCTCTCTCTCTCTCTCTCTCTCTCTCTCTCTCTCTCTCTCTCTCTCTCTCTCTCTCTCTCTCTCTCTCTCTCTCTCTCTCATCGGTGAGGATTTCCCATGATACCGTTTACCCCATGACAAATAATTCGGCAATTTTCGCAAGATGAATTTATATTACATGTTTCCTCTTTTAAGTCAAATGGGGGCTACAATTGTTGTTGTATGTGTTCACTTTCTTGAGCCTGTGTTTGTTGATTAGTTGGTTTGTGTGTATGTGTATGTGTGTGCACCTTTATGAATTCGTATTTACACATATTCTTCCATTCTTATGACCTTTAGCATAATTTTGCTTTACGGTTTGCTGTTTCATTTATTCAATTTTTAGCCTCCCACTCTTATTATCGTACTGGTTATTCCCTACGATAGGTTGTTTCTCGTATGTATTGATAACAGCGTTTCGAGGTGGTCATATTTTTTCACTTGGTATCGTTTTGTAATCTCTTACGAATACCACCATGTTTCGAACAGAATATATATTTAAGGAATGAAAATGAACCCATGGGATTTGTAACGTGTTCATCTCTTTTGTGCTGAGTAACGTGATTTACCATAAGAATTACATCAACCGGTATTATAGTTGAAGTTTTAATCCAGTTTCATTCTCAAATATAGGAAGAGATGGAGTTATCCAGTTGAGTTTTTAAATAAGACATGGATGAGATGCTTTCATATTCCATACTTATTACTTTTCAGCGCCGCTGGAACGCAAGGCTTTAAAAGGACCTGGAACTTGTGTATAGGAGTCTAATTTTTGAGGATAGAATGTGAGGGTGGACTTTTACAGGGTGAATGGAGCCGAAATTTACTCAGGTAAAAGGGGTCCAGAATTATGAAGAATGAGATTGTTGAGGAATTTCCGAGGAATTCTGTGTTTCTCAATAACGTACTTTTCTCCGGGATTGAATAGGTTTCAGAGATTTTGAAAGGATTACCTATTTTCCATTTGTTTCTTTGTAAACAACAACTTTCTAGCAATGTAGCTGTGCCAACTGGGTGAATTAGCCTTTTTCTGGGAGAATAGACCTTACTTATGTAATTATTTATTTATTTAGATATTTTATGATTTGGTCGTTACGACTTGATACTTTAAATTTTTTATCTAGTGATGACGCATGGAAAACTTCCCTTATTCAAGTTAGGTTATTCAGTCTGTTTGGAGTTTTAGACTGTAAGATTGCCTATGCACTTAGGGAAAGGAGTCCGCTCTCTTTCTCTCGCTCATTTATTTCAAAATAGAAAAAATGTCCTTTATGTATTTCAACAATAACCTTTCTTTTTATGAACACCAGTCATCTTTTTTTTTTTTTTTTTTTTTTTATGTATTTTTTTTAGTTTTTTTTTTTTTTTTTTTTTTTTAGTCAGTGTCGTTTCGGTAGAATGATTAAATGGAAGTACTGGCCGTAATTATCACTCCATTATCTTTGAACAGCCGCCAGGGCCGCGGTTTCTGTTTTCCAGATCCAGTTTTAAGCATTCGCTGTTGATTTTGTCAAGAAGACATAGAGTTCTTTATGCGTCCGTTTTTACCCGTCACATTATACTTTTAAGAAAGAAGAAATGACAGACTGAGATGGAGGAGTAAAAGATAGATGAGTTGATATTACTTTCCACTTCATTGCGCATAATATTCAAGGTGCAGTGTAATGAAAGTTTCTATTAAAGTAGACTGGCTGGTAGAGCACGCTGCACGTGGCACATGTTCGGCTTACTTGAGCCCGCTCCGAGAGAGTGCTGCTTCGTTATCCTTGGTAGCGGCAGATTCCCTGGTCATTGCCCCTCCCCATTGTCTCTCAAATTACGTGAATTTTACACACACACACACACACACACACACTATCTCTCTCCTCTCTCTCTCTCTCTCTCTCTCTCTCTCTCTCTCTCTCTCTCTAATCATACGCCTTTTTCCCCCTCAAACGGGAAGACTTCAGAAAGTGACAGTCGTCCAGTTGTCGACTAATCTTTGGTAAAAGGATGAAAACCCCATACATACATACATACATACATACATACATATATATATATATATATATATATATATATATATATATGTTTGTGTATACATACATGCATACATACATCCATAGTACGTGTGTGTGTGTGTGTGTGTGAGACAAGAGACTGGAACATGAAGTTGTATGTTAAGAGAAAGCTGAGGCCAAAATTCCCGGAGAGAAAATAACGATTCGTAAGTCTTTCACTTTATTCATGTCAATTGCGCTTGTTTGTAAAATATTGATCACTGGTAAAGATTAGCATCTCCGTTGGTGCGATGCTGCACCTCAGCCCTCCCTCCCTCCCTCCTCCCTCCTCCCTCCCGCCTCCCTCCTCCCTCCTCTCCTCCCTTGGTCGCTAAAATAATCCCCAACGAAAGACGGGCTCAATACGTCATTATTATTGTTTGTAGATGGAATACATTATGGCGCGCTGTCGAGAAACGCGATGTTTTCGTAACTAGAATATTGAAGGAGAGGGAAAACTGTAACTCGCGCTTTCAACCTTTCAAATTTATTCCGTTGGAAATGTTGGTGGTGATCTAATGGTAGAGGTGGTGTTGGCAGGAGGTAGTTCAAAGTTTATTGTTGTAACATTCTCTCTCTCTCTCTCTCTCTCTCTCTCTCTCTCTCTTTTCTTAACAATAGGAAAAAAGCAATACGCAAAAGCGTAATTTATATATATATATATATATATATATATATATATATATATATATATATATATATAGTATATATATTATATATATATGACGAGAGAGAGAGAGAGAGAGAGAGACGTGTGTCAAAAAGAGGAATGTTTGTAGAGAAAGACGAAGGGAGGGAAAGGGGCTATCGAGTCCCCGAATTTACTTACTCTCACTTGAGAAGGCAATACGAAGTTTAATAAAAAGTGAAGATGTTTGGATTATTGAGGACAAGTTTCTGGTGTGTGTGTGTGTGTGTGTGTCTTTTTTTTTTTTTTTCTCCTCTGCTTATTTTATTTTCGGGTGAAGGAATGAGGAGGGAAAAGAGAGAGAACATATTTCGTCATTTATTTCCAATCAGTGGGATGAAATGCGGCGCTTAGTTGTGATTATTTGGACTTGTAAAGTCGGCTGAACGAAGGAGGAGGAGAAGAACAGTTAGCACAGTTGAAGTAAGAAATCAATACTCGCTGGAAATCCTATGATTGTATGCGTGTGTGTGTTTGTTTTCCTTTCAATCTCTTCTCATATACTATGTATGCTAATGTCCGCTCGAAACCGCTTTGCAAGTTTTCATCGTGTCGACTGAAATGTTTCTTTCATTGACTTTTAATTCATAGTAATTATGAGAATAGTTTTAAGAGGTGCTCTCTCTCTCTCTCTCTCTCTCTCTCTCTCTCTCTCTCTCTCTCCTCAAGCCACTTCTGTTCATGTGCTGTCCATCTCCTCGAGGGCCGGTCAAGAGCCACCTGTAGGTTTAATCGCTTTCCTCTCCTCCATTCATGTGTGTGTGTTTTGGGGGTGGGGTTTATGGGAGGGGAGAGAGTACGAGTGTCCATATGTTAAGGGAAACAAGTGGGTTTATAACGGATTGGCGGATACCGTCGAGGAGCAGCAGCAAGAGGAAAAAGAGGAGGAGGAGGAGGAGGGGAAGGAGTAGTAGGTGGAGTAGGAGGAGGAGGAGGAGTGGGGATCGAGTACGAGGAAAGTTTCTGTGGCGGGACAGGAAAAGAAAAGAAGAGGAAAAAACATTTCCAAGGGGTGGGGTGGATGACGGTGAAAACCCAGTATTTAGTGAAGAAGGGAGAAGTATTTAAGGGGAAAAAGATTGCACATTTTTTCCCTGGCCGAGGGCTGGCGATTAAAAGAAAACAGTCAAACTGTGGAGAGGAGGAAGTGTGGCATTGGAAAGAGTGGAGGACTTTTAAGAATCAAGGTGCAATCGCGCTTTGTTTGTGGTTGTTTATCGCATCCATCCACGTGGTTGTGAAGAGAGGAAATGGCCAGAGGTGAAGAACTCTCAGAGAGAGAGAGAGAGAGAGAGAGAGAGAGAGAGAGAGAGTAAGGCTGTAAGTGTTTTATGAATGAATTACTAACCACCTGAGGGGGATAAGTGTCAGCTTTGGGGTCCTCAGCAGGTGGTTGTAGTTGATGGTGGTGTCAAGTGTATGTGTGCTTTATGTCTGTCTGTTTGGGAGTGTGTGGGTGTATAGGATGAGGAAGAAGAGACTAAGGAAGTGGAGGTAGGGCAGGGGCAGGGGCAGGGGAAGGAGCATAGGGAATGTGTGTAGCGGCTATAAAGGGTGGCGTAGCGGGAGGCCGACATAACTTGAGTGTTGTTACAAGTTATTGATCGGCGAGTTGGGCATCCCAGCGCCACTCACTCTAACTCCCGACCCGGGGCCTCTGACACCCCCTCCGGGATCTCCTCCACCTCCCCTTCTGCTGCTGCTGCTGCTGCTGCTGCTGCTGCTGCCGCTGCTGCTTCTCTGCTTCTGCCGCTAGCGCCGCCGCCGCCGCTACCGCTCGCCGCCGCCCGCCGTCACCAGAATTCCACAGTGCCGTTCCGACCGCTAGAACCTTCTCTCTCCCTCCTTCTCCCTGCCAACCCCATCTTCTTTCAACCTCCCACTCTCCTCCCTTCCCCTCCCCTCCCCTCCCCCTCCTTGGTCCTTCTTCCTCCTCCCTCTTGTTCCCGCTACTACCGCCAGAATTCCCTCTGCCTCTTCTTCTTCTTCTTCTTCTTCTTCTTGTACCCCCACCCCCTTCCTCTTCCTCCTCCAGGCCCATCGCTTTCCCTCCTCTTCCATTCCGTTTCGAAAACGACGTAACTATTGACGCTTGGGAACCCTCCCCGAGCGCCTCCTCCCTTCCTGTGATTCGTGTTTTGGGTCACCTCTTGCAATACCTTGTTAACATGACATCCTCTTGGGGTTATATCCTAAGGTTGTCTTCTGACCCTACACACGCCCACCTGACTCTCAGAGCGAGGGGAGAAGAAGGCAAGTGAAAACACAAGACAGAAAAAATCCAAACGTAAAACTATCCTTTTTTTTTCTTCTTTTTAAGAATCACAATATCCATTTCATCTTACAAATCACCTTCATCTCCTGCTCTCATTAACGTTTACGATCAGCAGGAGTTTTCGGAATAGCAGCAACATTTTGTTTTTGTCTATTATAAGAATCCCTTGCAAGACTTCTTCCGGCGGATTTACAATTGATCTGTGTCCTCCCTACATCGCCAAACCAACCGAACCCGTAGAATTTCCTTTCCCCAGCCTGAAGTTCCATTCGTGTAATTCCAGTCTTCACTTTTACCTCGGTAACAGAAAACACTGTAATTGTTTTGGTCTTTCTAGCCACTGAAAGGAAAAAAATGGATGTTGTTGCTAACCTCACACACGGGACTCCGCAACCAGGTCTCTTTCATTGTCTACGTAAATCCCCCATCAATGTATAACCCTTATCCTTGCCCCCCTCAATCCATTCGACAACAAACAGTAACTATAGCTATGAACCCCTTGTAATGGTTAGATGAAGAGCGCTGCCCCCCATCTGTTCCCTACCCCTCCCCCTTCCCCATGTATTTTATGACTCGCCGTGCCGATATCCCCCTCTCCCTCTCCCTCTCCCTCTCCCTCTTTCTCCTCTTGACTCCTCCTCCCTCTTTCCCCGTAACATGTGAAAACTCCCTGTGCCTCAAGCAAGCATCGCGGTGCGTCCCGTCGGCATGTAGATTCTAACGCTTATTTGGCATCTTTTTCGAATTGACAGTAATTCTCCCCTTTGTAAAGGAAGTTGAAAGATGTTCTCCTACCTTATTTACTTTTGATCATAGCAGTCTGCTTGTGAATATGGGTCCCTATGTTGGATGCTGGATAGCATTTTTTTAGACACTAAATATTGAAATGCGTGTTATGTTTTATTCAAGTCAGAATTTCATGAAATTCCCGGTGGTTTCCGTTCTGCCGAACCATTTTCTCTTCAAGATGAGACTCCTCCTCGTTTGTATCATCCTACCGTTAGATGGTTCGTGGATTGCCCGTTAAAGATCACGGTCTGCTTCAGGTATTGCCAAGTTTGCTCGTAATGAATATTTTGAGGTGCAGTGTTGGTGCACACGTGTATGTTTTCTGAAGGATGACTGAGTGGGGTATGCATTATTTATTTTATAACTGCGTTAATTAACTTTGTTATTTTAGTTATCGTAGCTATGCGTTGTTCTTCTTTAATTTTCCTAAAGGCAGAATCGCTTTTGTACCATATTATTCCTGACAAATCCTTTGCAGTTCATTGTCGTGAACGCGTGTTGGATTCTGCCTGCGGCTGAGGTGGCAGTGGTCGTAAAGTAACGAAATAACTTCCAGCTTTACGGCTTTGTTCAGGGATTGTAATTGACCGCTTGCTTCATGGAAGCTGTATATATGGGGGTTTAAGTCAAGTAGGGCAAGAGGCATTTCCTTGATTTGTCCTCTGATGGCTCAGTCATTGGTCACTCGTTTCGGAAGCACTGCTAGGTCTTCTGTGGAGAGACGAATGAGAATGGTCTGGATTTGTTCTCACATTTTGTAGTCAGGTCGGAATGAATCATCTGTAAACAATAATGGGTGTTGCTTTATTATTGTTGAAGAATTAATTATTCAGGGTTCATTCTCATTTGGCAGGAGGTGCTCGAACCATTATGAAAATGCTCGCGCATCAAATTAGTTTGGGCCTTTCAGTATTTTGCACTAACCATAAATGAGGCAGTCTTGGAATACAAGTAACTCGGTAATGATGAAAGGTAATGTTCAATGAGATCATCTTTTCGGCGCAAAATTTCTAGAACATTTAAGGAAGCTGTAAAATCACCAATATTTAGAAATCAACGGAGGTGGCGGCGATCTTTTAAGATTTTCGAGGAAAAGTATAAATCAGGTAGATTTTAAATTGTACATTTTTATAGTGTAATCTGCTGCAGCGTTTTGTATGAAAGCATGAAATAGTATATGTGTGTCTCCCCCACCCCCACCCCCACCTCGTACAAACCCTCCCACATCACAGCTGTTGATTCCCAAGGTATTTCTCACTACTTTATCAACTCCTTTATCTCTTCTCATCCTTCTCGTTCTTTATCAGCGTACTTATCACGTAAGTTTTTTTTCTTCCTTATCCATTTTTGCTTCCTTATTTAACTACTTGGGTGATTTTTTTAACATCGCCTGTGTTGTTCTTCCGTGCATTTCCTGTGGGTGTTTTTCCGGCCGTGTTTGTGAAACCAAGATTTCACTGACGACTTGTTCCTGTGTTTTCGTTTTAAGGTTTTCTGTATTAAAGTGTACTTATTAATTCTCTCTCTCTCTCTCTCTCTCTCTCTCTCTCTCTCTCGTCTTGTGTACGTAATCTCTCTTTTTTACTCACCTTATGATTATTCGGAGAGTTTATTGTTGAAGTATTATGTAGCTTCTACGGGCTGCTCTATGAGCAAGAGCCTATGCTGGCATAAGCCCAGCTTAATCTTCAACAACAACAACATATGTAGCTGTAGTTGTAACTTAATGATTCTGCATTGCGTGTTCCGACTAGGTAATTCGTAGATGCTTCTCGTCCTCTGATAAAAGCGTACTTTTATACTGCATCATAACCGACCTGAGACAGGGCTCTGACATCATTTCTCTTCGGACTCTGAAATTCCAGTTGGAAGTATGTAAACATATCTCGGCACCTGTTGTCTGTATGTATGTTAACATGTTTTTCTTCTTGATAAGTTCACATTGGGCATATCAAGGTTTAGAGAATGGACGTGTGAATATTCTCTAGCCCTTGGTGTGTGCAATCAGACTGTTTGTACCAGGACTATTATAACAATCTACAAGCGATAGTGCATGGGGGTGTAATAATTTTTTGAAATTCCAGAGTGCGTTCTGGTTTTTTTTTTCATTTGTTGTTATAATGTAGGAAATGTTTGGCAGTGTTTTGCTGGTTTTTATTCGCGTTGCTCCGATAACATCTTTTTTTCGTGTGTGTGTGTGTTGTGTGGTTTGTTTAAAATGCAAAAGGCCTTCATTAGCCTTTTGACTTGAGAATGTTTACGTTGATCATAAGTCTCTCTCTCTCTCTCTCTCTCTCTCTCTCTCTCTCTCTCTCTCTCTCTCTCTCTCTCTCTCTCATGAATCAGTGGCTGTTGATTTATTTCCATGAAACTCACTTGTTACTTTTCTGTTTTAGGATCACTCCCCATTTATCTTTTTGCTTATATCACTTCCTTCCTTGCTTTCATCTAATTTTCCCCCCACCTCCCATACCGTCAAGTCACACACACACACACACACACACACACAGCCTCCCATACTCATTCAAGAGCTTTGCTCTTATGAATTGAAGGTTTTGACGCTTGTATCTTGGGCTCATAATAAAGGCTACTGTGAAGACTGTGTATGTATGTATATGTTTATATATATATATATATATATATATATATATATATATATATATATATATATATACGTGTATATGTGTGTAAATTATGCTACAAGAGAGAGATGAGAGAGAGAGAGAGAGAGGAGAGGAGAGGGAGGAGGAGAGGAGGACGGGGGAGAGAGAAGGGAGGGGAGGAGAGGAGAACGGGAGGATTAGATTTTCTTAGAATAATACGAGAGAGAGAGAGAGAGAGAGAGAGAGAGAGATTTAGAATTTTCTAGAATTACGAGAATTCATTTCTTTCTCCATACTGACGTCTCCTAAGCTATCGAGCCGCACCGAAATCCATTATCAATATGGAAATTCCGTCTCGACGTCTTAGAAGGACTGCCAAGTTTCTCGGGAAATTTTTCTCACAGATCCTGAGCGATTTCCCAGAATGATTCGCGTCGCTATGGGGTGATGGCGACTTGGAGCACAGCGGCAGTGTCTTTCGTTCTCTCGCACCCCCCGTCTCTCTCTCTCTCTCTCTCTCTCTCTCTCTCTCTCTCTCTCTCTCTCTCTCTCTGTGACGATGTATGTTGCCTCTACTCTTTTGGAAGTTGTAGCGGCTACTTAGTGCTTATATGCTTTTATTATTATCATAGACGTATATTATGCAGATTGACATTCATCTGTTAAATGCGCGGCTCTAAGCTTGTTCTCCTCTTCCGGCAGCGCCGGAGAAAGAATGAAATAGAGAGAGAGAGAGAGCGGATGAAATAAGATGGTTTAAGTGGGTTGCGAAGGAATCATTTGTATCTCTCCCTCCTCCTCCTCCTCCTCCTCCGGGGAGGAGGAGGAGGACTGGCAACTGCCGTCAAATAAAGCTGGAATTATGTTGATTCTATCTTCTATTTTCCTCATTTTGGAAAGTGGAACGCATTTTTTTTCTTTCTTTCCTTCTTTCTTTTTCGTACATTACAATGTACAGCCAATGTAAATGTGAAATGGGAGATGGAACTTCTTGTATGGGGCTCAGGGGAGGGGGTTGCTGTGGGGTACTGCTAACGTATTCTTTATACATTTCATTATTCATTTAGGCTCTATAGAAATACTCTATAAATATGGTTATTGGAATGCGCCAGTTTGCGTTATTTCCGTAAGTTACTGCGTTGTCGCTCAGGCATAAGAGTTGGTTTAGAAGTTCCCCTTCTGTTTTATTTATAGATAAATGGATAAAACTGGCTAACTTTTTGAGCGAGTTCTTTCCTCTCTCTCTCTCTCTCTCTCTCTCTCTCTCTCTCTCTCTCTCTCTTCTCTATCTATATATATATATATATATATATATATATATATATATATATATATATATATATGCTCATTGCTTAACTATATTCTATAAATTTTTCAGTGCAAGGGATTGTATAATAGTGTAAATGTGTAATATATTAATATACTCATTGCTGAGCTATATTCTATACATATTTCAGTACAAGAAATTGAATAACAGTTGTAGGGAGCAAAGTATTATTCGTTGTATTCTTCATAGATAAATGGCGTTTGCCAAGATATGTGTGTGTGTGTGTGTGCATGCGCGTGTGTGTGATATCGAGAATTCATGATGGAATTTGCCTGCAATGTTACGCTATCCATATTTTATGGGTGTTCATTTTTTCGGTCATTTTTGTATTTCATTTCGGGCAGTGCTTTGCCCCGTTTGGCTTTGATATTGTGTATGTTGTTTTCAATTAGAGATTCCATTCACTGTGAATAATATGTAAATTGATAAAACCAGAGGGGACCCAATCGCGCACATGTATTTTTACTGAAAAAGCTTTCCCGTGTATTTTAGCCAAAGCTTTTTTTCCCACTCGTATATGCGTAGTTCATAGTTCGTAATGCCTTATGTATTTTAGGAAGAGGAGTTGCAAACCTAGGAGAGTTTTGCATATATACATGGCAGTGTTATGAGCTAGTGATGGCTATTGGATGTTATAAACCGGAGATCATTCCCCAATATTTTTATATGAAGTCACTGTGTTTGTTTGTGTGTTCGTTGAATTTGGCAGTGATCGTCTTCAGATCTACAATGAAACTGAGTCTACTATGTCCCCTATCCGTGTTATGTTGCTGCCCTGGGAGGGCTTAGTTAGAGCCCTGAGCCCCCTGAAGATCCAGCTTGTGGATGGTGTGGTGGTGAAACTTGTCATCCATTTCTCATATTTATCACAATGCAACCATGATCTTTCATAGATTTAGTAAAAATTGTGTTGGTGTAGTTTCCCTATATGAGGTTCCTAAAACGTTTTTCGTTCTCAGTGCGCTGCGTGTGAGGACGTTTATTGCACAGCGGTTTGCAGCTCATTTCCCGCTTTTCAGAATAACGTATTTAAACATTTTTGCTCTGAAGAGTGTGAGATGTCATCGCTCAGCTTTTCAAACCTTATCAATTCAAAAGTCTGTCGACGGCTGGCTCTTCTTCGGTTATGACAGCGTCGCATTACTATAAGTAAGTATGAATAAAAGGGGGTTTGTAATGGAGCTAAATGAAAGGAGAGTACAAAATGACAAAATTCCACGTTAGTAAAGCGAATGAATATAGTAGTTAGACAAATCACATTGCGGTGACCTTACGACAACATTAAAAGTGAAGAAGCAAGAAGAGCGTGCTATCAATTATTACGTATGATATGGCCTACCAATATACTTTTTTCTGAAGGGACATGCTCGTTGAAAACCGCGTAAAGTAGGAAAAAAATAAAAACTCACTCTCCTCTACAAAACAGATATTTTTTTCACTGCAAAACGCCCAAAGTCGTCGTCTTTATCTTGTTATCCATCTGCATTTTACCCGTCTCTTCCTCCCACCTCTCGACACCCCCCCCTTCCCACCCCCCCCCCCCCCCTCACCCCCGTTCCCGCAATCCCCCAGAGCCAGGTCCCTGGAAGTTGAGGGCGGATTTGTCACCTGGAGGCTGATCTCAGAATCCCGGCGTAGCCATTAGTTAAAGTATTGGAGCAAATATTTGGTCTTTCCACTTTCCGCTCGACTTGAGTGTTGATTAAAGGCTGCTTCTGTAGGGGCATCAGCAGCAGCAACTTGCCCTGGATTAGCTAATGATGATGATGATGATGATGGTGCTGATGTTCTTTCGCATTGATTGATGGCAAAAGTCAATTGATGCTGAAGTTTTTAATATATATATATATATATATATATATATATATATATGGGATATATATAATGTATAGTGCGACCAGTTTGACGTCTTAATATCTTTCGAAAAATTATTGTCATTGGGGCTAATAATAGTTATATACCTAGTAAGATTTTTCATACATTCTCTCTCTCTTCTCTCTCTCTCTCTCTCTCTCTCTCTCTCTCTCTCTCTCTATATATATATATATATATATATATATATATAATATATAATATATAGTGTGTGTGTGTGTTCTTTGAAAAGTTCCAAACAACATAATATAGATTGTGTTGAAGTGAATTAATACTTCTAATGAGAGGATGCGCTGTGTCCAAGTTCAATGGGTCTACAGAAGATATGAAAACATTTGGGACCAAAATGTGGCCGTAATGAAATTTATACAGGAGGATGTGAGGGGCAAGACAAAAATGGCAATATGAAAAGATGTACCTTTGATAGCCTAACGTAGTAAAGTGGAAGGGCGTTTGATATGGTAAACAGGCCGTGATAGAACGTTTCTCATGAAAGTGTTTTTTATTTTTTATTTTTTTGTCCCAACAAATAGCAAATATGTCATTTTAGCACATCCCTTTTATTCTTCTTATTAGGTCAAGTATGTACAACATAAAATACTGGAATTACTTACACCTAGATATATGCAATTTATGACTTTACCCATTTTTACGTACTCTGAACCCACTTCTAAACATGAATAAAAAAATGATAAAGTACATCCTTCCAGTGACAAGAAAAGTGAAAGTATATCGTAGCCAGGTAAATGTAAGTAAAAAAAAAAAAAAGAGCAATTTGACTGCTCCTCATTCGGTAGTATATAATATATTTGCAGTATTCAAATATGTAATGAAGATTTATGTGTTGTGGTAACCTGCTTCTGAAAAGACATAAATATTGAATGCCTCTTAAAAAAATGAAGATTTGGTGGGTGGGGAGCGGGGAATCGGGGAGAGAGGCACAACTTACTTTGATTAGACGTTTTTAAATATGTTCGGTTGCTTTTTATGCACACACACACACACACACACACACACACACACACACACTGGAACCCTTTTTTCATTTCTCTTCATTGGTAGACTAAGAATCATTAATCGTACTCTCTCTCTCTCTCTCTCTCTCTCTCTCTCTCTCTCTCTCTCTCTCTCTCAAGAACTTAAAACTCAGGGTTTTGTTTTTATTTCAGTTTCAGAGTGTACACTTGCGCATTTCAATAAAAATGATATCAAGTCTATACTTACCTTTCCAAGTAACGTCTCAGCTTATTTGCAAGGTTTGGTAAAAGTTGATTGTGTAGCGAGCGCGCTCTAATCTTTATTTAGCTAGGCAGCATTGACCTGACTCTGGTTACGCAAAGTTTTGAACTGACGTGATTATTATTAGTTATTGCTGGTAATTTGAGTTATTGGGAAAAATTCCAACCTGAAAGTTGTGCACTATGATGGTTAACACAAAATCCTTGCGGGTAATTTTTCACGACTTCGAAGTCACTAATGCCTCCCGTGCTGACCTCCTGTCGTCTTGCTGTCCCTTGTATTGTTTGCTCTCCGCCGAGTTGTTGGTGTTTAGCCGCTGGTCCATTTTTCTTTTTGAAGGCTCTTAAGACGTCCCCGTTCAAACAGCTTCTTTAATGTCTCTCCCCCGCCCCCCATGTGTGTTGGAGGAGGAGGAGGAGGAGGAGGAGGAAGTACATTGCAACTCTTGAAATTCTCTTCTGGCGTCTCCTTTGGAGAAGCGATTTCCCACGGTTTGTGTAAGGTAAAGTCGCCTTAATGCCAGTAATTAATTAGACCTTTACTCCTGTGCAGTTTGCTTCAAGCCTCCCTCCCTCCCACCCCTCCCCAATTCCATCCCCTCCAGACGGCTTGGCTAAGGCCAAGAGAGAATCGCCCTTCTGTCTTTATTCCTCAAGGTTTAGTATTCCATCGAGGCTTCCCCGACACCACTTGTTGCCGGTTTTAGGCGTCTGTTCTTGTTAATTAGTCACTTGAGTTAATTAGTAATTAAGACGTAAGTTGTCATAAGATTAGCGCTAGGGGAGTTTTGAAGGCTCTGGGAGGAGGAGGAGGAGGAGGTGGAAGAAGAAGAAGAGAAGGAAGAGAGGAGGGGGAGGAGTAGGGTGAGGGGTATTAGAGGGCAGAGGCGGAGGCTGGGAGGGTAGGGAGTAAAACGTTTAACGAGGGGAAAAAGGCGGCAACGTTACTGAATTGTTTTGGGGCGGGACCTGGCGATTTTTTAAGGGAAGTTTCTCACTGACTGTGTGTGTGTGTGTGTGTGTGTATGTATATGAATGAGGGGAGGGAAGATGGGGCGGGATAGGGAAATGGATATGAGAGGAAGGTTAGAGAAAGGGAGAGAGGGGATTGGAGTTGGGGGGGAGAGGGGAGAGGATGGTGTTGATATTTTGTGTAGGAGGAAAGGAGGAGGTTGGCTTGGGAGACATGATAGTGTAATGAGTGGGACAAGACGACGAAGAGGGGAAGAGGGAATTCCCGGGAATTCGACAGGGTCAGGGGTGATGGTGGGGGGGGGGGTGGGGGGGTGGGGAGGGTCGTCGAGAGTAAAAGGCATCATGGAGATGGTGGTGTTGTTGTCGTTCATGATGATGTTGATGTTGTTGCAGTGTTTATGAATGACGAGATAGCTGCTTGCCAATAAGGCTCGAGTCTCGGTAAGGGTCGCTTTACTCTATTGTCAATTAGCTTTCTCTTTTACTCTTTTCTTCCCTCGCTGCTTTTCTTTTGCTTGATAGGCTTTTTCTCTAATGGTCAAGGAATTTCTTGTGCGTTTTAATATACTTTTATACTATGATTTGTGTTTACATTACGTGTTTGTCATTTTGAAATTTGAAGTCATATGTTTATTTACTCGTTAAAAAGAAAAAAAAATAATAAATTGACATAACAGGAGATTCCAGGTTTTGTATGATAATTCTAAACAAATGTGAAAGACAGCTTTTCATTGAGATTAAGGTAAATTTAACTAATTATTACTATATTCTTGGAGATTTTATTGCATACTTCATCATCCGCGATATTGGTCACTTTCATCATATTGAGTGTTATTGGGCCATTTTATAAACACGGTGAGTTAAAGCTGTAGGAATGAGCGAGTATTGTCTTGAGGCTTAGAAGGGTGAAGTCTCTCTCTCTCTCTCTCTCTCTCTCTCTCTCTCTCTCTCTCTCTCTCTCTCTCTCTCTCATTTGCATAAGAGGTACTTAAGTCTTCTCCGCAAAGCTTAAAAACGTGACCCGGGTCAAACATACCATGGAGTGAGGAAGAAGGCATTTATTTATTGCCTCGAAATAATTCCAAATTACCATTTCACTTTTTGATTGAAAATCTCCTCTGTCTGTGCAACGTCGTAAAGAGTGAGTGGAGCGTCATTTATCTCGATTTCGTATTTATATATTGTTGTTTTGGCTCTCTTACCTTTGAGATAATTGGAGGTATTCTCTGAATATTTCAGTGTGCATTCGTGTTGGGCTCTGTCGGTTGAACGTCTCCTGTCTTCGTAAATTGTAACAGTCTGATTTATTGTTGATGCAAGCCGAGAGCGAATGAGGCCGAGATAGTTCCGTTTGGAAAGTGAAATGTCTTCGTTATCTACATGAAAATGTCATAGCTATCAGCTTAAGAGTGATGACTTCGCTTCGAGTCACTTTCTCGGCTTTCTAAGAGGCCCCTCGCCCGGCGCATTTTGTTCTGCTGGAAATCACCTCTCATGAAAACCTCTCATGATTGCTGCACTTTTGAAAACTTCACGTCGCGTCTTTCGGATGTCTCAGAATTTCCTTTTGATTTTTATGCGGCATGTCGATTGAAAGGGGCTTTTCGAATGATCGCTACTTCCCTGTGTAGTCTGTAAGTATGTATTTATCTTATGCTGTATATTGAAGGACTAGTTCTTTCGAACACTCGAAATGTTAATGAATAATCGATTTTGCATATACCTTCAGAATTGCACAGTAGGAGACCAAAGCGGATGTGACTGTAAAAAGACTAGAAATCAGCATCTTCAGTTCGACAGAAGACTTAATAAAGGATGTGAAGCTTGATATAGTCAGCGGTAGCAATTAGAAAAATTGATGCGCGCAAGACATCTGTGCGAAAAGTCCCTAGGATACAATTGGAGTCAATATAACTTAAAAAAATAGGTTTAGACTTTTTACACAGTTCCGTGGAAATTGAGGTGAATATTTTAGGGGGAACTGCATTAGATGCTCTTAATAGTGGTTTTGAACGTCGACTGGAAGTGTTTGGTTGTACTGTCGAATGTTCCAGTCACTTAGGTACCAAACCATTTATAACTTAAAATTCCCCTTCAATGGTATTCCCGAAGTAGCGAGAAATGGATATTATACGATGTTTGAAGCTTAATGTTAATGTTGTTATATAAAATGTAACGGTGATGTGTTAAAAATTCTTATATATAATATAAATACACACACATATATATATGAGAGAGAGAGAGAGAGAGAGAGAGAGAGAGAGAGAGAGAGAGAGAACGTACGTACGTACGTACGTGATCCCTTCCATAGGACCTTTTGCTGCTGCTTATGGCAACTTTCTTGATTCAAGGAATTCGCACGTCACATGCACGGCAAAGCTTGAGGGCCGTGCAGTGTCAGCTGTTGTGTGGATATGTTCACTAGCCTCCCCTTCCGTGCTGTTTAGCATTCGGTACCCACCCCCTTCCCTTTGTTGGTTTATTAGGCCAAGGGGGTTTATTAGGCAGATTTACATTGAGAACGGCACCTTTACGATGAGCATTCAGATACATGGAAGAGCTTGAGACCCAGCTAATTGCCAGCGGTTAGTTAGTGTACTTTCAGATGGTTAAGTGAAGGTCATCTCTCTCTCTCTCTCATTTTGTGTATATATATATATATATATATATATATATATATATATCCTATTATATAATATATATATCCTCGGACCTCGATTCCTTCCCGATGCACCGTAACCTGAACCGCGGAGTGTTTTAAAAAAAAATCTTAATCTTCCGTGACTAGCAAATTACGTTGCTAGTTTTTAAATGCATTGGATAAAATATTTTGAGTCTTTAAGACACTCCAGATTTTTACTTTATGTTCTGTCCGGGAACCTCTTATTATTAGGTCACAACTTTTTTTATTATTATTATTATTATTTAGGCATGCTTAGAGGAATTGCCCAGAGTAAGTGAACCTGTGAATTACTCCTCCATATCAAAGGGCCTCCCCTTCCCAGTCCGCCTCTTCCCCACCTCACCTCTTCATTAACCAATTAACCGCAAATTTTCCACCTCGACTGCGTCTTGGCAATGTTTCTACTACATTCTTATCTCAGTTTCCCCTCGCAGGTTTCTCGACCCCGGCAGTCTTCCAACGTCCCTTCTTGACTATTAATTAGCTGAGCGTTAATGAGCGTGTTGACAATTAGTTAACTGCTACTCTACTCCTTTCCTCCCTCCCTCCCTCCCTCCCCCTTTCTCCTCCTCCGCGTACTCCTTTCGCATCTCCTCCCGACATTTCTTTCGGGTACTTTGTTATTTTCGTCCCCGGGAGCAGCCTTTGTTTTTGTTTAAGGTGCTTGTTCAGTTTGCACTAGCATGCTTTGCTATGGTCCCACTCCACGCTTTTTGATTGCTTTTGTTTATGCCTCAGCAATACTTTTGTCTGTTGGTTATTTTGCTTGGATTGACTCATATATAATTGCTTCAGGTTTCTGTTTCTGCTTGTGTTGTAGTTTTGTTCAACCTCAATTTTGTGAACTTCATTGCAGTGTGAAATAGTTTTCCTTTGGACGTTGGATATCGGTCTGTTAAATGGTGTTGGACAGAATGTTGTGGAGCTGCCACGCTATCACGTGCTTTGGCCTCTTATCTTTTACCTTTCCTTCGGAGGGCGGAATTAATGTGATGCAAAACTCGTTATTTGATGTTATCTCCAGATTGCTTCGTAAGAAATAACTTCTTCCCTCTTTTTCGATTTTGTGTCCTTGCTGTCTGTCGGTTTTGTTCTTGTCTGCAAACAACCCGGTTTTCATTATATCAGATTTTTTAATCTAGACAGTTTATCTTATAACATTTTTCTACAATGCTTCTTTTCACGGTTTTCTTTTGGCTGTGTCTGTTGCGTTTGTTTGTGTTGTGCGAGGTCAGTACAGTAACCTTGCTTTTTGCTTAGCTGGTCTTCTCTCCTGTAGAAGAGCTCTTGTGGTAAGGAGTGATGACCACTAGCCCCTCCGTGTTACGTAATCATGTTCCGCCGTGGATTGGCTTATAATGAAATGAACGGCCAAATTGGCATGAAAAGCATACTGTTTGTAAGTTTGTCTTGCAATAACTACGAGGAGTGACGAACAATTCTCTCTCTCTCTCTCTCTCTCTCTCTCTCTCTCTCTCTCTCTCTCTCTCTCTCTCTCTCTCTCTCTCGGAATAATTTAGGGAAATTGATTCAACATGTATGATTTTTTTTAGGGTGTCTCCTCGTGTCCAAAACAACTGTTTCCATGTTATCTCCATGTAACTTGCAGACTGTGTTTTGAGACAACAGTCTATCCTTATTGTGCATGCAAAGATGTATTATACTTATACGTATAATGTGTGTGACTGTGTGTATGTGTGTGTGTGAATTATAATTTCACATTCTTGAAGTTCGCGCACCTTTCAATCATTTTCAGTATTCTTGTTTCGTTGCCAATTACTTTTGCTCGAGATATTATAATGGAACCTGAAACTACTTCAAGTTCTTTTTAACCATGTTTATTAACTACTTTCAGATATTCCAAGGGCTCTCTCTCTCTCTCTCTCTCTCTCTCTCTCTCTCTCTCTCTCTCTCTCTCTCTCCTCTCGTTTCCAATTTTAGAGTTAAATTTTTTAAGGTTAATGCTTACAGAAATCAGTAAGTACATAAGTATTTTTGAGTATATATTTATATATTTGTATGTGTATGCATGTATGTAAGTATTTTGTGAGATGGGCTATTTTTATTGACACGTTTTAGAGAAATGAGTAGGTATTTTTCCCGATTTATCTCCATCCGCCATTGTTTCTGGGTTCGTCAAATTAACAAGAGCGGCTGTTGTCGAAGTCGTAGTAGTAATAGTAATGGTAGAGGTGGCATGGGTGGTGCGTCATGGTTAGTTGGGCGGGGGTGGTATTGGGATGGGTAAAAGGGGCGGTGCCCCATTATACAGGAGAGTCATCCGGAAACCTCGTCTTCCAGGAGACATGTTTCCATTTTTGTGCCTATTCAATTACAAATTCCCATTCACCGGTCCACTGGGCTTCCACTTTAAGCTTTTTTCTCGTTATAAAA
The DNA here is from genome assembly GCF_015104395.2 of Macrobrachium nipponense. Classification (NCBI taxonomy): domain Eukaryota; kingdom Metazoa; phylum Arthropoda; class Malacostraca; order Decapoda; family Palaemonidae; genus Macrobrachium; species Macrobrachium nipponense. The sequence goes on from NC_087215.1 coordinate 38,066,853, forward strand.
TTCCTTCCTTCGGGAAGAAATTTGGGTTGGCGGCGCCTAAATTGTGTGTGGTTGGGTGTCAGGCTGGGTGGGGTAGTGGGGCGAGGGCTGGTGGACTGGGAGAGGTGTGTGGTTGGGAGTGAAGGGTGATGATATCTGGTAGATAGGAGGGGGTGGGGAAGGGGTGTCGACGAATAGATGCTATGGAAAGTTTCCGGTGATGATGAATATATGGCCGCCTCCCTGTAGTGTTGATAGATGTTGCTTGTCGTGAACTACTTCAATCATTTTTCCAGTATGAAATCATTCTTTTCATTGTTTGGTATATGATGCTAGATTTCCAGCACTTAAAGTTTTGCATATTTCTTAGCCCCGTGTGAATACGCCTAACGCAGTGAGTCGTTTTGGTCCTAAAGCCTCCACCATTTCAAGGCAGCTTTTTATATTTTTTTAAGGGTATGAAAAAGTACTCATTTCGTGTGTGGCTTATAACCTTATCTTGCTTTCTTGGTAATGGATTACCTGACTCTTGATGAAAGCGCTGCAGAATACGTGAGATTAGATTAAGAAATAGGAAATTTGTTTTACCTAACCTTCAGCAACACACAAGGTGTCATTCTTTTGGTAAACTCTCTCTCCTATTTATGTTTAGTTTAGTTCGATGATATTTCATGTTGCGCCTGTAAACTATTTCTGTATTATGCCAGAGTGTGCTGCAAATGTTTTCTGAATTTAATAATTTGAATTTGGTCTGATTGAAGTAGGATTCTTATGCTTGCTTTTTTACAGACTTAGTTCTTTCTGAAAAATGATGTTTTGTAAAGCCACTGAATGTCATGTTTTCTTTTCTAAGATTTCATTTTCCTCTTGTTGTCATTGTTTATGTTTCCTGTGACATTCAAAAAACCGCTGACAGTTTCCTCATTTCATTTCAGGTACGTGAATGAATGACCCAGTGTCCAGCATCGTCTCATCGCCTAGACGTACGTTACTCTTAAAATTAATTTTACATTCTACTGTGTAAAACTACTATATCGAGTTCCGTTGTATTTCTCGGGACTGTTAGTGTAAGTGACTAGATGGGTGGAAACGAGAGAAGTTTTCAACTTGATTCTTATTAATATTAATTGACCTTCGGAGGTCTTTCATTTTACCCTCTTTGTACCTTCTATTTGAAATGTCCTTTATCTCCGGTCAGCTCTGAAGCCCTTCCAAGATTAATATCTATAGCTATGCGTACTCATAAAACCTCAACCTCATTGTATCTTTTGAATTCGCTCCTCTCCTTGGATTGACACAAAGTTAGTCTAATTCAAATCGTATTGGAGGTCCATTGTTAAGTTAAACTATTCTCATGATACGGATAATGAAGTATTTATATTAGATTATTAATGTTAATCAAGCGCGCGCCCCACACCCCTCCCGTTTTGTAATTCATCCATTCATATCTCCAGTGTTGTAAATGTATTTGTTGTTTCGCCTTTATTTCGGCATCATATTTTAAACCCCTTCGTTTTCTGCAGTGACGAGGCCGTTCTGTTGGGCTGCAGCTACTCCTAATGAGTCCCATGTTGAACGTGATTTCAGCTTGAGTTGTATTCATCGATTTCAGTACGTGTTCATGAATGGACCTTGTGAAGAACTTGAACCTTGCCTTCTTGCACTTGTATTATCTTGAGTTGTAAAGTACTTTACTGTCCTCGACGTTATTCTAATTTTCGTAAGCTACCATTTTATTCATATTTGTTTAGGTTCAGTAGAATGGAACGAAAGTCTATTATTCAGGCTGCTAATTAGAGGGTCGGTCGCCTTTGTCAATAAGTACGGTATATTAATTTCGGTGATGTAAAAATAAGAGAAGTATTAAGAATTGGGTTATTGCTCCGCTGAAAGCTTCCGCTCCAACACTATTTTGGGTTGAAAATAAAAGTAACATTGTTTTCGGAATTGCGTTGACAGAATCACATACTGAATCCCCTTCTCTTTATTATTAAAGATATTATAAAGAAAGGAAACAGAATGCACCCTTAGAACTGCGCTTAGAGAAAAAAGGAAAACTGTTCCTTCAGCCCGTTCCAGAGCCTCTTCCCCACCAATCACGACAAAAAAATAATAAATAAATAAAAACACACTCATTTACTTTTACTGCAGTATACCCCTCCTTCCTCTGCTCCTTTCCTGTACCTTTCCAACCTGTTTTACCTCCTTTCTCTTTACATCCCCCACTTTCTGTCTCTTCTCCCATTTCTTACCTTTCCCCTTTTACCTCATCTCCTTCTCCCTCTTCTGTCTCCCCTCTCTCTCCTGGTCTTCTCCCTCCTTTATCTCTCCCTGTCCCCCTCCCCTTCCCCTCCTCCCTCCCACCCTCCCGCTTTGTAATGTGCTGGCTCGTCCGTACATATTCCTTTCAAGTCCAACAAAAAGAATCCCATTGCCGTCTGCAGGGCCTTTTGTCTCTGCTATGAAAAAACTGTATTGTTCTTGTGAGTATTTTTGTTTGGGTCTCCATTGTCCTGTAATGAAGTCCTTAATTGTTCGCCTTTTTATCAGAAAGCAGTAAAATTACTGTTTCTGTTCGAGTGTCTATCTGGGGAATTAGTGTTGAATTTTTGAGTCTTCGGGTAAGGAAAATGCTTCTGAAGGGGTCCTGGGGACTGAGGGGCTGGGGAAGGAGGATGCCAGGTGATCTGAAATTGGTCAGGAAAGAGATACAGGGACAGGGAGAGCTTTCCGGATGGGGGGTGGGGGGGGATAGGAGAGAAAGGATTGTTCTTCGAAAAGGAGTTTGCTCGAGAGGCGCTCCAGCCTCCGTGTTCTTCTGGAAAAGCCACTAAATGGAGCACTTTCGAGGAAGAAAATCTTTCTGGTGATGCACCCGTGCTCAGATGGTCGCTTTGGAGCACTTTTAATCAAATTTAATGCCTTGTCCCCCTTTATTCCTTCGTAAGCATTTTTTATGATAAGTCTACATAGATAACGGTACTAAATTATTAGGTACAATATTCTTAAGCCAAAAACCAAGATTTTTAGTGAATACATGAACGTTAATGTACAATGTGTGTATATAAACAGAAACAAATGTACACACATTATATATATATATATATATATATATATATATATATATATTATGTACATAAAAACACATACATACATACATATGAAGTCGTTTCTGATCCTTCGGCAGCCAAGGTTTTAGTCGGTATTTTCTGTTTAAGAGTTTGAAGCATTCATGTTGTGATTACGTTTCAAAAACTGTCTTATAACTGACACTTATTCTTGAAATACTTCGTGGTTTGCGGGATGCATAATTCAGAAGTGTGTGGAGAGGGTGGGATAAGGGGGGAGGGGGAACGAATAGTAGGCTTTGTGTTCCGAATCGTTCTTTCTAGGCCTCATCTTTAGGCCTAAGGTGTAAGTTCTGAGAAGCTGTCAGCAAACTTCAGTGCTCATTCCTTTTCATATTAGACGTCAAGAAGTTAGTGTAAATGGAAGTTATTTTTGAAGTAACTTTAGCCATAATGGTCTTACAAGATAATAGAAGAGCATTTCATGTTAACGTTCAAGCCAGTGTCGGTTGTAAAGACCTGGGTTTATGTGACGCTAATGGGTCATTGCGCATCAATGATTTCGTCTTTAGCATCCTTAATGTCTTGATCGTGTGCGCCTGGCTTGCTTCTCAAAGTTATTCGACTTTTCGGATGATTATCTTTTCTTTTCTTTTCGGTTGGGGACCCGCCATGAACATAGTAGGTAGATCGTCCGCTGCGTGTAGTTAGAAAAATGAAATCATTGATAGAAGGCTTTTCTTGTGTGCGGTTAGGGTACAAATGAAAGGGTGCTTTTGAAAAGTAAGAAGGGAGGAAATCTCCCTTAGTATTGAAGTTATAAGCACAGAAACCTTAATTGATCCTCAGACATGTTATGGTATAGTATGCATTGTTGATTTTTTAAAACTGGTTTAACCCACCGGGAAACAGGAGATCGACACCAAAAATCATGTTTTGGTCGTTATTGAAAATTCACGTTGGTTCCCAAGGTGTTATTTTTAAAGTCGAATTTGCTTCTAAAACATTCCAGATTGTTTTATATTCTTCATCTTGTATGTAGTATGTATTTAATATGTGTGAGCTCACATTGAGCATTTTGTGGGGAATGAATGTTGCAATTCATGTTCAAAATTTTAGAAAGTTTTCGATTTGGAAATTGGGGTGAAAATTGTGATTAACAAAATGTACGTTGTAATCAGACTCTCAAACGAAAGTGTCGGAAGGGGTTTGAGGTTGTGGAAGAAAGGTTGTTGGTGGGAGACGTTGGAGGGAGTTGGTGTGGGCGGGGGCGGGGGCGGAGGTGAGGTTAGATTTGGTAATCCTTTCCTCTTCATTTAAGCCTTTCTTTGGGTGCAGGAAACGCTGCCAGGCGCAAGAGGGGAGTGACCTGGATGCCTGGAAAAAGTGTCGTATGTAGGTGAAAGGAATGTTTATTAAAATCTCCCGTAGATTGTTTTTCCGTCTTGCGTCGTGAATAAGAAAGTTTAGCGAAGGACACAGAAATCAGTTCGCCGTTGTCGCCATTGCATCGGAGGGAGAGGCGAGAGAAAGAGCGAATAGAGAAACTGATAAAGGATTTCATTCCTCCATCAACACGAGGAGGAGAGAAAGGATCTGCCGGGAAGAAAATGCAGTGGAGGATGAAAAGATTATTTTGCAAATTCTATTGTATTTTGCTTTAAGGTCCGTCAGATATGAACGTGAACGAAAATTAAAGGAATTAAAGTGGAAAACTCCATTTGAGTTGGGGCATTCGCGAGGGAATGTAATATCGTATTATTCGATTATGTTCGTAGTTACTTTTTAGGAATTGCATCCGTGAATTCGAAGGCGTCAACGGCTTTAGCAAGTACACCAGTGCGCAGCGCCTTTTTCTTTTTTTTTCTTTTTCTTTTTTTTTTCAACTTCTGATTCGAGAATGAATACTGTTCTTCCACGCTAAGTTAGGTGCTCAGCTGTAACGAGAGAGAGGAGCTGATTTCAGGATATTCTGTTCATGAACGGTGTTCGATCGTCCATGGTTGGAACCACGTCCCGACTTATATTCATGATGCCACTAACCAAAATGTTTGTTCCTGTGGCTGAGTATAAGAAAATCGTCCATTCTGTCTGTATTTATTACGATATTTGATGTTCCTCCTAATCCGCGACGCCAGAATATCAGCTACTTCGTTAAACTGGAAATGATCTTTTGGAGATGAGTTACAAAAGAAACCATTCCCTTCGTCTGTAGCATTTTGATAGAAGTCTTGAATTCAGTCGGAGGGGTTTAGGTGAAAGGGAAGCGAAAAGAAGGAATCTCTCTCTCTCTCTCTCTCTCTCTCTCTCTCTCTCTCTCTCTCTCTCTCTCTCTCTCTCTCTCTCTTAGAAAAGTATACTGATATCATTTTTTGTATTTGCTCGCGAATGTAGTTCCTATATTGGATTCTTTTTTCAGTATCATAATTAAGGTCACCAGTTTTGAAGTTTGGGATGCGCAAGATACAGGAAAAGATTACAAGTTCATTGCTGTATTCCACTCTTTGTATGTATCATGTGATTACCGAGTACGCGTAAAATATGCCATAAAAATTATTTGTTCTCAGCAGACGCAGCTCAGAAATTCAGCGTCTGTGAAAACACAGGGGTCGTCCCTCACACATCAAAAAATCATGAAAAGCCACGTTGATGAAAATCGGCCACCCTTTAATTCGGCATTTGAGTCGTTTTAATAGCCCATCACCCCCTAAGATTTTAGGGGTTGTTGGGGGGGGTGGGGGGGGGGGGTGTCAAGTAGGGGGGAAAATGGGCGATAGGGCTGTAAAGAACCTAAAAGCAATATCCTTTTAATGCCCTTGAACTTATTCTGGCATCCTTTTTTATTTGTCGCTGAATATTGGCTGCATAAGGATGGGGGCTCGCAGGAATGTCGGTGGGGGAGGTTTGCAGGGTTTGGGGAAGGGGGGTTAGCCAGAAGGATAAGGGGGTGTAACGGCATCGGATGTTATATATCATGAGAAGTGTAGTGGATGCGCGTAAACTCGTATTCATACTCTTGTATTATGGATTTGAATTTTTTAATTTTCAATAGCAGCGTTTTATTCATGAAACCGTCATTAACATAATTCACACTTTTTGTAGTATTTTAGCACGACCTCCGTTTTTTTTTCATACATTAATGAGGGACATTTCTCTCTCTCTCTCTCTCTCTCTCTCTCTCTCTCTCTCTCTCTCTCTCTCTCTGCCATGCGAAGAAAAAGAGAAGTAATGGCGGCGAAAAGAGGGTCTGGGGAAAAAATATTGTATCAGTACGATGGAGTTTATGGCTTCATATAGGCTCGTATATTACTCTCAGCCCCGCCCATAATGTTATTGCTTGGCTTTTCTCCTTCGAGTTTAAGGCCTATATAAAATATTTTATAACAGCCTCTAGGCTCTTTAGATTCCCGTTTTTCCTCCTTTTTTCTTCGTTGCTTTACTTTTGAGTGAACAGGTTTACATAGTTCCAACGTCGTCCAGTGTAGTTGTGCGTCGCTCCTTCGAAGTCTTAGTTGCTTGAAACAGGATTTCGCATCGTTAGGACATACAGTCCGATTTTGCCTCGTTTAACTGAGATAACAATTTCTCCCTTAAAGCGAGAGGATTTGCGTTCAGTTCCTTATCGATTAGAAAACGTTCTATGTTCGTTAAGTCATATGTGTCGTTCCTTTGTTAAGTATATCTTAGTTTTACCAGACCACTGAGCTGATTAGCAGCTCTCCTAGGGCTGACCCGAAGGATTAGATATTTTTACGTAACTAGGAGCCAATTGGATACCTAGCAAAGGGACCTACAGCTTATTGTGGGATCCGAACCACATTATATCGAGAAATAAATTTCTATCACCAGAAACTAATTCCTCTGATCCGCGTTGGCCGAGCCGAGAATCGAACTTTGGACCACCGGCGTTCCTTTGTTAACTTACATAGTTTCAAGTACCTGCTTACTAGTCGACTGCTGGGCTCTTAACTGAAGCTAATGAGAGTATGCTTGAATATATGCATGTATATTATAAGTCTATATATGTATGTATATAGGGAGATGTATAGATTGTAGCTCCCTTTGTGTCAGTTACTCCTTAGGTATAATACATTTTATATTAATTGATATGTATGGCTTTATATTCATGAGTATTATATATATATATATGTGTGTGTGTGTATGATATATGTGTGTGCCCATGACTTCATTATATAAGCGAATACCACAGGAAAATGACAGATAGAAGATCAGTACCTTGTTTATGTATATTCTGCCTGTCATTTTCTTGTGGTATTCGCTTATCAATATATATATGTATATATATATATATATATATATATATATATATATATATATATATATATATATATATAATTTCGAAGAAGGGAAAAGACCCTATTGTTAATTAGTTTATTATGCCGACTTTTGACTACAATTGCTTTCATTGTATTTTCAAGGCTGCAATCATTGAAAAAAACCACCTTACAAAGTCACATTAAAACATCGATATGTAAAAAAATTCTAAGACAAATTAAAAACAGGTCATACCTAAACACCAGAAGTAAACTGACTAATCCTCAGCACTCGAATGGAAGGAGTCATGAAAAATTGTGTAAAATTTATATTAATTATAAAGATCTTTCTTTTATAGGACGAACCCTAAACGAAAACGACCTAAGTATACTTGAATCTGTTATTATAAATAAGACGGTCCCAACACTAAATATATCTCGTCGGCATAATAAACTCGTGTAACAATGGTGCCTTTTCCTTCCCCTAAATGGATAAACATACATACATACATACATACATACATACATACTTACATACATACATACATATATGTATATATATAAATATATATATATATATATATAATATTATAAATATATATATATATATTTATTTATATATATATATATATATATATATATATATACATATAATCCACGATTCAGCATTTAAAGTATTGATATAGCAGTGACTGTTGTATTGTATTATTTTTTTTCTAATGCATCTCATGCTAGGGGAAACGATTAAATGTTATGAACATGTAAGTTAAAGCAAGAGCAATGAAACTCTCATCGCATGATATATCGTATTTTCTCCCGCACATCAAAAACTTTAGATCAGTAATAATAATAACAATAATAATAGTAATAATAAATATAACGGGAAATCCTCGGATACCGACCGTTTTCGGCAAGTGGTGTTAGACTCCAAAAATACTCCCTATAACCCGAATACTCTGCATCCTCTCCCATCCATTGTTGCATTTGCTTCATATCGGCGTTTCCTGGGTTTGATGGAGGAAATCTGTTCTCCAGCTCCACCACGTTCTAAATATTCCCTGCTCCCTCTGCTAAACCTGCTGCTCTTCTCGGTTTTTGTCGTTTTTTAAATTATTTTGATTATTTCGGGAAGCCAATAGAAGAGATGTGATAAAAAAATTGACGAATAGTGTTTGTGTTTTATTGTGGAAAATTGAATATATCTGGATTTTATAGAATTCAAGGTTGTCGACTGGTTATGCGTTATCTTGATTTCTTGACAGCTGTTTGTATGATCCTCTGTGTCTTAAAAGTTGCATCATTTTATGGTTGTGTGACTCTCGATTTTAGAATAGCCTGCTCTTAGTAGACCGTTTGTCGGAATTGAAAGATTCTGATGTTGGAAGTCATAAAAATTCTTATTATAAGTAATGTAGATCTTTTCGTGAATTGTATGACTTTCTGTTCGAAATATGTTCGTTGTTGATTATTATTATTATTATTATTATTATTATTATTATTATTATTAATTATTATTATTATTGGTGATAGTCTTTGATTCAGCCATACATTTTTTTGCTTTAGTTTTTTTTTTTTCAGCAGGTTATTGTAATTTTTTCTTTTTTTCCCCCTTCTCTCCTTCCCCTTCTCGGCAAGAACATAACTCAGCGAAGCCAATAACACAAGTATAAGTCTGCAGAAGCAACAATTTTTCTTGTTCCTGGTCAGAACTCGTTACTCATCGCCAGCCTTTGATAGGTGCAATTTTTTTTTCTTTTTTCTTTTAGGCTGGGCAGTTGACTATGGATATTACGACTCTCTCTCTCTCTCTCTCTCTCTCTCTCTCGCGCGCGCACGCGTTGCGACAACTGGTTGTGCTTTTTCTTCAGTTATCGACATATTGCAAGTGCTTTTGCTGCCTGTAGTTTTGTATAGATACGTCACATAAGACATAGAAAATCGTTCACTATGGGTATAAAAATCAAAAGATAACTTCTGTTGGTTAATTTCGTTTTGTTATGAAGACTCATTAAAGATATTCATAATACAAACCATCAATACTGAAACCATAAAAGCCTTCTTTGTTTACAGTCGCAACATCAGTACTGTTTTATCTGGAAATGCACTTATCTCTTGATACCATCTTCGTCATGCTTTGTACAATACCTTTTTACTTACTGACAGTATACGGAGAACTCTAGTTTGCACATTTTTCATGCACCTTCTATTCTCTTGACTTTTATTTCCAGTGCCTTTTGTGTTTTTTCAGTGCCACATGTGATGGCTCATCGAGTGCACTTTGCATCATCTTATAAATTCTGTGTGTAATTCTTTACTAATTTGTCTCCTGGATATCCACTTCAGTATTAACATATACAGTACCACAATTGTTTGGTTTCATCTGTTATTTCATCTGTTACTTCCACACTTTCATAATAAGGTAGTCAGTAACATTTGTGATTGCTACAATACTTTTTAGAGGCATAATAAGTGCACATAGTTAGTAAGTAATGTTTGATTAGGTACTTGTCAGAGTGTCGTATAGCTCAATTTTTTATAGCATCTTTAGCATCGGAGTTGAGGTTCAGAGAATAACAAAAACTCCAATCACTGCTATATTCATCCTTTCAAGTGCTGAATCATGGATGAACCCCCGTGCAGAAAACTTGCATTTCAGAGCTCCCTCTTCACGTACTTTCCAGGGAGACCGTGAGTAGCGCGTCGACACTCTTACACATAATGAGCCCCACACACTTCCGTCGAACGTATACACACTCATGGTTTCTGAACGCTTACACCCTCCTGTTCCAACACCTCCTCCTTCCATGTAACGATCCCTTTCTCGGTCACCCTTTCCTTCCCTCCCCCAAACACTTTCCAGTCACCACTTGTCGCTCTTTCCACGTGATTTTCCTAATAGTAAACATTGGCCTGTTCTCATCATTACAC
>NC_087215.1:38082101-38127101 GCF_015104395.2 Macrobrachium nipponense
GATATTAAGGGAACAAATTATTACTCGAATGATGGCCTTTTTGTTCCGTCATTACGGAGATGTTTCCCTTCTCTTCCCCAGAGATGTAGATGCTGGTTAGCCTCACCGGAAAACATCGAGCACAAGTTATACTTCTTGTTACTTATTTTATATAAATATATTATATATATATATATATATATATATATATATATATATATATATATATATATATATATATATATATATATATTACAAACACACACACAGAATCAACATTAATCTGTTTCTCGTGGTGGGGGATGGTCTAGAGATAAGTAACTATTCCATACTTTTAACTATAGAGTCTTGGTGGACCCTCTATGTAGTAAAAAACTTCCGCACATACCACTAGCGCACCACTGCTGCATATATATATATATATATATATATATAATATATATATATATATATATATATATATTATATATATACATATGCATATACATATACATATACATACATACATACACATACATACACATACATACATACATTTGTATGTGTGTATCACTCTTATAGAGAGGTAGAGGCGCGGACGCATTAAACGTGGATGTACTAGTATTCTAAAAGCGTCGTTTTGCACGAGCGTAGTTGGTCGAATTTCCATCTGGTAAAAATCTAATGGAACTTTTGCAAAGATTTTGTTTCCGTCTGAAACTTTTGATGTTTATTATATTTTCCCTGCCATTTTTGGTCTGTCACTTTGTAGGACGCCAGGTATACCGCGATGTAAATGTATTTTCTCCGCTAAACTACACGTAACTTTTTATTTTTCATTTTATGTGTGCAATTTCACCGGCGAAATAGTGAGAGAGAAGCAAATTGTTCACAGTAGGAAGTGTTAGTCAGACAGACGGACAGACAGACGGACTGGAATCAATTACGATTTTCCTTGTTTGTAAAATATTTTGAATTTTGTGCTATGGCGCATAGATGCCCGAGATGCCTGTTGTATTGTGTATGTCCTCAAATGTATTTTGGAATCCCGGCAACACACGGCAGAGTAATGCATTTAGAATGACATTCTGAAAGTGTTGCCTATTTCTTGGTGACTTGTATTTCTGCCTGACTGAAAATCTTATCTTTCTCTCATGAATGAAGTTTATTCTTTGTCTTTCCCAAGTTTATTCTTTGCAGAAAAACAAAGGTTGTTCATGATCACCTTTCCCAAGTTTATTCTTTGTATACAAACAAAGGTTGCTCAAAATCACCTTTCGCGATTCGAACAATGAGAACCGCTTATTTGTCGAGTTGTGTCGTCAGGCAAGGCAAGAAGAATGCAATGTGTCTCTTGAAAGGCAGGATAGATAGATAGCTACTCATCTGCAGCCGGATTCTTTTTTCTACTCTTCTGTCGTGACAGACAGAAGAGCAGGCAGAGGCAGAGGCTGAATCTAGATACGGGCGACGTGATGCAACAGAAGCTTAATTGTTTTATGGTGATGTGATACAGGACCAACTGAATATGTGTTACGGCAGTTTATTGCAGCTTCCGTGATGCGATGCAACAGATGTTCGCTTCGTGGATGATTATGTGACGCTTTATTGCTGTTCATGTGGTGTGATGCGACGGCCATTACTCTTTACCTTAATGATTTCCTAAAATTAGAGTCGAGTTTAGCCGTGTGATGTGCCCAGGGCTCTTCAGCGTGTTTTTATGATGTGTAACGTGTCCTGGTGATGCGATGCGGAAATAATAAGGCTGCTGGAAGAGGACTCTTGCATTTCTGAATGTCGGGAAGTCGGGCTTTCCTTTATTCTTCGCTTAGAGTTTTTGCTTTGCAATGGAGGTATGTATGGTTACAGTCTAGGTGAGCATTCACTTCGTTCGGTTTTCAGTTTTGCCCTGTTTTTCCTTTGCGTGTTATTGTTCTTCATTCTAACATTTGCGTGTGTGTGTGTTTGTATGTCAACTTGTGTTCTCAGAATTGGGATATTTTAGGCGTCAAGTAGTGATGGTCTTCGAAATGTAGCGGCCTTCATGAAACGAGGAGACATTGGCAATCATGACAATGTTAAGATGTTAAGAAAGAATGATGAGAAATGTGTGATTTTCATGATTTTACTCTTATTAGTTTACACTATATATTATATTCTTAGAGTCTCAATCAGAAATTTGAAGGGAGGAGAGGAGGTTATTAGTTTACACTGTATACTATATTCTTAGTCTCAATCAGAAATTTGAAGGGAGGAGAGGAGGGAAGTGTATAGGGGGCGAGGGTGACACCCTGAAAAACTCCCCTGGGGAGGTTATTTACAGCGTCGTCGTCGTCCGTTTGAGCAAAAGGGGGAAAAAACTCATTACCTGAAATAACATCGCAGAAGACTATACTAGGAAAAGCGGGCAATAAGAAAAAAATAAATATACCTAAGTAGTTAGCTTGTCTCCCTTCTGTCTGTCCCTCTCCCTCCCCCTACTCTCTTCCTCCATTCTCTTACTCCCCTCCTTTCCTTACCCTCTTCCTCCCTCCTCCTATTCCCCTCCTTTCCCCTACTCTCTTCCTCCCTCCCGAACGTCACTTAAACGGATAAGAAATGTTTCTTAGGACCCCGTTTAACCGGACGACTTTCTTATCCGGACAGTATCCCCGGGAGAAAATGGTAGTTTTAGGGAGCTTATGTCTGCTAAACAAGGATTGTTGACCGCTTGACTCCGGATTCTGTTTGTTTCCGGACGTTGCGAGGATTCATTTCGAAGATAGTGTTCGGATTAAGGAAGTGAACGGGACGGTCGTGTTTATTTTGAAAAAAAGATGAAGATGCATAGAGAATTGGCAACAAGAGGAGGAAGACTAAGAAAGATTCAAGATGAAGAGGACGACCAGGAAGAGTAAGATCAGATGAAGTAAGAACTAAGGTGGAAATGCAAAAAGTCACTGGAGGAATATGGAGATTGGATTGTAAGGGAAAGGCAGGGGGAGTGAATAAGCAGCCCTGGAGAGAAAATGTCTCAGAGAGAGAGAGAGAGAGAGGAGAGAGAGAGAGAGAGAGTTGAACAGCACGGGGGAAATGGAGTAGGTACCGAGGGGAGAGGAGGGAGGGACGAAACATTTGCTAGATTGAAGGAGGGAGTATGATGTTTGTATTATTTTACGGGCAATAACCCCTCATAAGATCTGAGGGGAAGATCCTACATAAGCTTAGCATTGATATCCTCCTTCCCTCCTTTTTTATCCCCTTCCTTTAGACTTAAGGATTATTTCAGCTCGTTCTTTGATGATTTCATTGTCGTAAATATACCGTAATGTCTTTTCTGTAGACAAATGTAAAGATATTTGGATTTAATTTAGAAAAATACCATCAGTTATCTACTTTTATGATTAAGAGTCCCTAAGGCTCGTGCCACAAGATTTTCCCTTTTTTTGTATTGAATTTATTACGCTTACTCCCCGTATACATATAAATTTATACACACACACACACACATATATATATATGTATGTATGTATAGTTTGTGTAAGCATATTCTGTGTGACAACCTATGAAATGAATTTTCATTTTCATTAGGTAAAGTGGTTTTGTATTTTGTATTTATTTTTCCCGGCTGGTGTTTCTCATCGCATGATACTCTCTCTCTCTCTCTCTCTCTCTCTCTCTCTCTCTCTCTCTCTCTCTCTCTCTCTCTCTCTCACTATATTGTTGATGTTTAGCTTGTTGTCTTGGCCCTCCCCAACCCCGGGGGGAGAGAGAGAGAGAGAGGGTAAGGAGAGGGTTTATGGTCTCATTTAATCGTATATTCCTTTTTTTGGTTTTTATAGCGTCGTCTATTTGTAATGAGTAACTTTGTATTCAGTTTTATCTGTAGAGCGCCGTCGTAACTCTCTGCTAAATGGCTTTCTCTTAATCGAGTTAGGATTCTTCTGAATATCTTGATAACGTTTTGGGGAAACTTTGAGATTCACATATAAGGGAAAGGGATGTTTTCCATTTCACTTTTTCTTCACCTTTTTAGTGAAAGCTCCCTGTGTGTCTGTGCATATCCACCACCGGATTCGTTTGCTTTTCTTTCCTTCACTGGCAAGTTATATATTTGTTTTGGAAGTTACTCTTACTCTTACGTTTTTCCCACAATTATTGTTATATTTCGCCTTATGGCTTTCTTTATTACGACATATGCCGATTTTAATATCCGTTGTAGTAATATAGATAAACCATTGTAGATCTGTAATTCTGGGAGACTGTAAATTAACTATAACTTACTGATATATTTTTGTGCGTAATTTCTGTGTTGTTTTAAGAACGAAATGGATTCGTTCTGAGCTTTGGAAGTTGTCCTCTTGAATTGATTTTGCCTTAGATTTTACACACATAAGTATATACATATGTGTATATATACATATATTTATTTCTACACATACACATAATATGCATAAATACATTGCATATATATACTCACATACATTTAGACATATACTGTATTTGTAGAACGTTTATTATGTATTCTTGCGCACTCACGCCGTGTATGCATGCATAGAGTTTTGTATTTTGTTTTGGGCTGAATGACAGAGGAAGAAGAAACGTCTGTATGTGAATGGCCTCATTTTGACCAATTTTACACTTTGAAATGCTGCCAATTGGAGAATTCAAAGGAGCCTTTTATTCAATATAACTTCCTCCAAGAAACATTATCTCTCATAACAAACATGCCGTCTGAGAGGCGTCCTTTTAAAAACTCCCTAACTTAATTTGGTAGTTGTTAAAAGTGAAGTTACCCAGTCTCTCTCTCTCTCTCTCTCTCTCTCTCTCTCTCTCTCTCTCTCTCTCTCTCTCTCCTGCTGCAATACATGTAATTTCTCCTCGTTCTTTTTCGGCCGTTTGCTTATTTGTTTTCTTTGTTTGAGGTGCTTTT
Source organism: Macrobrachium nipponense (assembly GCF_015104395.2). Taxonomy (NCBI): domain Eukaryota; kingdom Metazoa; phylum Arthropoda; class Malacostraca; order Decapoda; family Palaemonidae; genus Macrobrachium; species Macrobrachium nipponense. Next base: position 38,086,972 of record NC_087215.1, read on the forward strand.
TTGTTTATGTTTGCAATTGTTGTGATTGGGCTGCACCAAGTGCCGGAAGAACTGACAAAGTGAATGCATTTCCAGAGAAGCTTTTTCTTAGCTTCACTTTCCTGTTCTCTTATTACGTTTTGTCAGTTTCACACTTTCATTTGCCGCACATTAAGTTTCTTCGTGCCTTTCAGTAACTGATAGATTTTTCAGACAACTGTTCCTCCAAATTTATATTTTTTTCATATTGATTCTTCCGCATTATCCTCATGTTCATAAATACCCATGTAATACATCATAGCATTCGTTTATGTGTGTATAAACGTCTCTGGTGGTAGAACCGAGTCCAGAGGTCCTCTACAACAACTCCCTTTTTCAGTTTAACACCTTCCCACACTTAACGGGCCGCCTTTTTATAGCAATTTCTTATCTGTTTAAGACACTCATTTGTAGCTGTCATTGTCGTGAGCGTCACTCGCGCGTACAATCCCCCTGATATTCTTTAGGATACAAAAATATATGGTTTAGTTAACCAGTAGTTAATTATCATTATTATAATTCATACATCGTTGGAGACTAACCATTCTTGGATCTGTAAGAATAAATACCAACGTAGACTAATTGTTTTTGGTGTCATGTGACCTGATCACTTATTTGGGAAACATGACTGCATATAAGTTTTCCTGTTGTGATTGTACACTGCTTTTCCTTTTATTTATGAGTTATGTGTAGTTTCTCAAAGTTTCCTTTAATTGGAAAATCATCATCCAAAGTTATTGGCTTTAGCGAATTATATTTGCTTTTATTTCTTCAACAAATTGTTATAAAGAGTGACCAGAATGTGGATACTTTTGAGTTTATTTTTGTTATCATGAAAGACAGATGTAAAGTGAGATATTCTCTCTCTCTCTCTCTCTCTCTCTCTCTCTCTCTCTCTCTCAAATGAATGCAAAGAATAATCTTATTCTCTTTATCTCTGCTTGTAATTTCTTTTAAACTGGCTCCGAGAAGAAAACGTCACAAGTCATGGCCTAAATACATTTGGAAAGTAAATAGATGTGAAGAACAGTGATGTAGTACAATACACGCAAGATAGCTCTTCTAGGGTGTATTTAAAAGTGACTCTTGATATCCTTAGAGTTATGGGGCTGCGCTCTGGCGCAGGTCACTACAAGATTTCCGATGAAGTAAAGCTGTCAGCGTTTTTTCTTGGACATTTTTTATCGTGAAAATGTACAAGAGTAGTACTTTAAGTGAGAAAATAAACTTTGATAGTGATATTTATTCAGTATAGGGAATATTAAAATTTGTTTAAATCGTTTTTCACATATGCAGTTACATTATGGTATACTGTATTAAGGGTTATGTCGTCTTAGTGAAGAAAACCTAGCACAATGTATACTGCTGGTAGAATATATTTTAGAAAAAAAATCTATTAGAAAACGAATCATTACTCTGGTAGTTTCTCTCTCTCTCTCTCTCTCTCTCTCTCTCTCTCTCTCTCTCTCTCTCTCATCAAACCCAATCCAAAAGTGAGCTTTGTTCACAGTTCTGAGGACTTGAAACGATGTTCCCAGCTCATTCTAGTTAAGTAAATGCTTTGCATAGAAGAGATTTTTTGTCTTAGTCTCGTTATTACTTGTACGTGTTCTGTATTATTCACTTGACACCAGTTACCTTTATTATATGAAATTCTTCGGTATGTAGCTGATCTATTTTTGATCGTCGTTGGCAGCTTTAGTCAATTGTCATGTAACGTATCGTGTGTGAATAGTATGTGTGTGTGTGTGTGTGTATATATATATATATATATATATATATATATATGTATATATATATGTATGTGTATATATTTATATATATATATATATATATAATATGTATGAATAACTTGATCACGAAGTATATAAAACGTGATGCTATGTACAAATAAAGGTTTTTGCTTTTCACTTTTTGTTTTTTTTTTCCTTCGCTGGCAAAACCTGGTAACTATATATATAGTCTCCCTTAAAATCCTTTATAGATATATATATATAATATATATATAATATATCTATATATAATATATATCATATATATAATAATAATTAATTAATAATAATAATAATAAAGCGTCTCATGTTTCTTTCGTGTGGTTGAATGTGATTGTTTAAATTCTCTGTTAGTCATTTTTAAAGCTAATGATATATGTATGTGTTTGTGTGCATTTGTATGTTTGCATAGTCTATATTCCCAGTTAGTTGCCTTACACAGCTTGCATGTCGTAGTGATTAATCATAAATGCTTGATTGTAAGTTTTGCAATATATTTTTATGATTTTGATCCAAAGGACAGTAATTTCCCATGGTGGCCTATTGTATCTCACTTTTCTGTTTATTTTGCTTGTGGTTATGGAGATTCAAGGGTATATTTACATAGCCTCTGTTAATTTTTCCGTGCCTTCCTTGAAAGCAGGTCATTCTTAAATCTTAGTAATATTTTAGCTCCCAGAGGTGTAGCAAACTGGTCTTGCAGGAAATCCGTGATATTATATTTACATATAAAGTTAACAGACAACACAAAGGTTAAGTTGTTAATAACTACAAAGAGGCGCATCACTAAGGAACATATACCAAGAACATATGAGTGCGCCTTACAGTGTCTGCTATTTAGAGCTAGCTAAACGAGGAATATAGATTCCTTAACTATAGTGAGGTATTATTGTCAATGTATTATCGCCGGGATTACCAGATACATTGACCCCGTTAGCCTTCTTTTAGTACTGCCAGATGTTCTTTCTTTTGGACTATCTTTCCTGCTTCCTTTTTTTTTTTTTTTTTTGTATAGAAGCTTTAATGCGTCTTCCAATTTGGTGTGTTGGCATAAGCTTAGTATTCAGTTTTGTGACGTTTTGTCCTTTTATTCTTAAATACGTATTTTTCCAGAAGTAGTGGTGTGCGCGTCTTGTCGTGTCTTCTCTCCCCGTCCGTATGACTTTACCTGTCTGTCCTTGAATATTTAGTTCAGCAGCTATATTGCGTGAAGAGGTAATTGAGGCGTTGCATGTTAACTTTGACACGCGAATCATAGCTCAGTTCCACGTAGACTTGACCGAAGCATTTAATTTAAACTAAAGAAAATAATAGGATGGTAATACTCGGAAGACGTGTGTGTGTGTCTCGTAGCTGTTGCTACACGAAAGGACCAAGGCATTGTGTGGCGTGTTCATGTTGCTATAATTGCTGTTTTAGTTGTCATACGTGAATTGCTTATCAGACTGAAAATTTAGACAGAGTTGCTCTTCTTTTGAAAATAAGCTAAATATTGTAGCGTAGGGTTTGGCGATATGTTTAGAAGGAAAAGACTCGTTAGGAAAGAATCTCCCCTTGAAGACTGTTCCCCTCTATCCTCCATCGTCACGCACACACACACACACACACACACACACACACACGAGAATTATTATAGTGAAATAGTTGAAATCGAAATAAAATGGCGTTTACTGTTTGAGGCTCGGTGTTGAAAATGCTTTTGAGAAATGTTTCGGGATCGCGCTACTTTTTTTTCCCCCTCTTTTTAGGGAAGGTGTTGGAGGGAGGTGGGGGAATGGGGCAAGTTGGGAAGGGGTGGTGTTGTGCCCGGTTTTGTTGCCTTTTCTCTGAAGGTATGTAAAGCATCTAAAGATATTTCTCTCTCTCTCTCTCTCTCTCTCTCTCTCTTCTCTCTCCTTCCTCACTCTCTCTCTCTCTCTCTCTCTCTCTCTCTCTCTCTCTCTCTCTCTCTTAGTTCGTAGTGATTACTTATTGAATTTATTGGGAATGTTTCGATGGAAATCATTTTATCCTCGAATATTTTAAGCATTAGTTCTTCAGCCATTAGGTTCATTGCACTTATAATCTGTTGTGTATTTAGCTGTAATTTTTATCATTTATGTATTGTGGTTGTATGTGTGTGCACTCATGTTTTACATTAAATTATGAGAAATCTGAGAGACATTTCTTTGGCACACACACACACACACACGCGTGAGTGGGTTTATATGTTTGTTTTTATCCTGTCTAAATGAATTTATTTTTGTATAATAATGCTCTTTAGTTTATGGTAATTTAGTTGACGAATTAATGACTTTTTGATTTGTGCCTTACGACGATAGGAACGGTATGGATGATAATAGTAGTATTGCTTATCTTTGCTTGTATGCAGACTCACGAAGAACATCGTTGCATGTATGCGATTTTTCTTTTGAGCTGAAGAAAAGTGAAGAGAATCCTGTTTTCATCTGGGCATTGGGTTCGGTGTACAAGACTCCCGAAGTGTTTTAGGGTTTGTCTTAACGTCAGAATTTGCATGTTATTGATTGAAGACCTGCGGAACCCCGTTTATTCGAACTCTTGCTCCTGGGCTGTCCTTTATTTTGTATGTATTCCGCCATTTCTTGGCTGACAACTTCGGCTGCTCTTTCCAGCTTTTTTGTCTGTTGGAAATTGACGTCGTCAGCACGTGTTCAGAAGGAACGCAAAAGTCTAAAGGAAAATTAGACCATGTAGTTCAATAATAATGAAATACTTTTGTCTTGCTGTATGTTTATTATAAGAAGCTACAGTTTTTAATTTGCTCAGAAATTGACTTCTTTTTTGGCGGTACCAGTAAATAAATTAAAGGGAAACTCTTTAATGAATTAGAATTTGTGAAGATAAATAAGGAAATAAACTGATTATTATTTGTTTCCTGTGTGTATAGAAGGCTGATGAAGATCTACTCATAAAGAAAATTAATGACTTGCAAGGATTAAAAATTAAGATATCAAAAGGATTAGCAAAAATGCCTTTTAGGTAGTGATTAAAGAATATTCTCGTGAAGTGAATGGCTAAGGCCTTTTATTCATTGTCAAGTTCCATACCCTGTGATATCCCCAGTCTATTACGGGGGAAAGGTCACAAGGTTGGTTGGCATGATCAGGGTCATTAAAATAGCATGTGTAGTGAGTGGGATGCTTACGTCGTTCCGGAATGTGAGCGACTGAAACCACTTTTGTTTTCTTATTAGTGGTTGAGTACTTCCTTTCACTATATACTATGAACTGGTCTTCCTTCATCCCCAATAATGCTGTAATAGAATTCCTGTATTGCAGTGAAGAATCAGTCCTGTCCGCTGTGCAAGATCTGTCTACGCATGTGCAGGCTGCATTGTAACAGTTAATCAGGCTGGACTTCATGGAAGGATGGATCAAATTCTAATGACGCCTTCTTTACTTAAACTTAGTTATGTTGATAACTAAAGTTAAAACTCGAATAATTAAAGAATTTCTTAATTTTAAAAAATTATTTTAGTATAATTAACTGCGATGGTTTGAGGTTAATCAGAACATCAAAGTAGAAGACGTGTGCATGTACAGTTGTGTTAAGAACAAAAAAGTTTTTGGTCTATTATACCTTGACATCTGGTTTATAATAAAGTTTTGGTTGGAGTCTATTCGAAAATGTTCTTGGTTTTTACTGGGCAAGGCTTAAAATCAGTCAAAATTAGAAAGTCATTTGCTAGTCTAAATTATGTTTTTGTAATTTTTTTTTTGTGCGTTGTGTATTTAGGAACCCATTATTATGCGTAGATTTCATTAAATTTTTTTTTTATAAGAAAGTTTCTTTTCCCATCAGTAGAAAATCAAATATGGAATTTGTAAGAAATTGTCATGTCAGGTTTTAATTCATATTAAATTTTGCATGAATGAAAATATAAGTATCGTGTCGTGTAAATAACTTTTTTCTTGTCACCTATGAAATGGTAAATGAAGACCGAAGGAAAGCTGAAATGATCATAAGGCTGGCAGTGAAGAGTGAGATAGAAAGAGAGCGCGGAGTTTCCCTCCCTCTCTCTTTTCGTCTATCTGTCTGTCGCTCTCTATCTCTCTCTCTCTCCCTCCATGCATTCCCCAAGGCTTTCCATGCAGTGTTAACCTCTGACAGTAAGCCTTGATAAGTATTTTTCCTAAAGAATGAGGCCCTTGAGTCGTCTTGACTGACAACATTTCCAGTTGTGGTTGGCTTCTTCAGAAATGGTTTAATAAATGCGTTATTTTATTATTAAATGCGTATGACATTAAAACTTTGATCAAGTAAGGTGGAGTACTCTTATGGACTTCAGAATAACCTATTAAAAGAATTGGAAAGAGACAAGTATAAAGTGTTCTGGCAACTATAAGAAACTCCTTCAAGAGGAGTGCGCCTTCGCCCTACCTGGGCCAACTCCCCAGACTTCCACGTCACATTCAACAGCCAATCAGGTACCTTGTGATTCTGGTCGTCATGTTAATCCGACCAATGAGCGCGATCTTTCCATCCTGACGTCACGCCAGCTGCACCAATGAAAGTATTCATTGATTCCTTCGTGACGAGCCGCGAGTTTTGATTGGCTCGAGGTTGTCAGTCTTGTTGAAACTTGTTAAGTTCAGCCACTCCTCGGCTGTGCTAGTAAAAGTAAGCAACAAGGTGTTTCAGTACATGTAGTGTATAATAAGTTGACTTGGGGTAAAAGCTCGCTTGGCCAAGAAAGAATGGATGTACTTACGCATGGTAATAGCATTTAAAGAGAAATTATCATGAAAATGGCTTTCCTGCTCTTCTTCAAAGGGATGATTATGCCAGCATAATCTCACTCCTTATTACATTATTATCATATTCTGATTGTTTTCGAATTTTCCCCCCCGCGGTCTTCGCTGAATGTATTGTTTTTTTTATGGGCCTTTTGCCCATCAGGAAGATGAAACTTTATTGATAGTATATACTAATAGGATTATATTCTCTCCAAGAACTCCCAAGTTTTCTAGTCAATATTTAACACATGCCACATTTTTTCTCGTGTCTTTTATGCTGTATATTCATATGACATGTCTGTCTATCTCAGTCTCTAGTATTTTTGTGCGGTGGGAAATATCTCTCTCTCTCTCTCTCTCTCTCTCTCTCTCTCTCTCTCTCTCTCTCTCTCTCTCTCAATTGTGGTGTGGCTGCATCGTGTGGTTCCATTGGGATCACTAACGGTATATGATGGAGTAGTTGTAGTCGGGGAAGTTACATTGCAATTTGTTACCTGTCTTTTCTTGGTTGTCTTTGAATGCTTTTCTCCTTCTCTGAATCTTTTCCCCTTTCTTTTCCTCTTGTTTTGTTGTCTTGTTTATTTTCTTGTTATATTATGTATGCTACTTTTTTGCGAAGCAGTTGTCCTTTTTTTTTTTTTGTCTCTTTTCCTCTTGTTAGGAATTCAGTTGTATTCTGATTCCTAGTCATTTAACAGGTATTGTAAGTAGTTTTTTATTCTGGAGGGTTCATGTAATAATAATAATAATAAAGATATTTTAAAATACCAGTTCTACAACCCTCCTATCCATTTATATTCGTTTGAAAGTAAAATAGTTTAAATTCATCACATCTTAAACCATTGATTTTTGTAAGTGTTTCAGTTATTAATTTTGCATGTCAGGAATTTATTTTTCAACATTTCAATACTTTTAGAAAAACATGTATTATGTATCCAAATAGGACTCCTGTATATTATGTATCCAAAAGGGACTCCTGTACCCGAAAACTTACCGGCTTAAGCAGAATTGCGCCTTTTTGAATATTTTTTAATGACGGATTTCTTGAAACTCAAAGGTTATTTGTTTTAGTTGAGGCTATTTAAATTTTTTGGCTGCAGATGTTTTTGTGATATTTGAACCCTGCCTCTATTGTAGGTGAAAATCTAAATAAACAATGGTAAAATTAATGTAGAAATATTAGTTAAAGTCGAGATAGATATTGAATTGCAACTCATGGCTGAAGTTTGGGAGCTGCCTTCGCGAATTAGTGGCAGTTGACTTAATTCTTAGCGTTCATCTTCCTTCCATTGTTTCATCTAGGTTATATTTGGGTTGTACCGAACCTGGAGGGTTTGTCAAGAGTCGCCTCCTTGTTTTCATGTGTTTTATTCTCTGAAGAATATCTCATATCTCATTTGAAGTTAGCCTCTCTCTCTCTCTCTCTCTCTCTCTCTCTCTCTCTCTCCTCGGGAAACTCGTCTCTCTCTTCTCTCTCTCTCTCTCCTCTCTCTCTCTCTCTCTTCTCTCTCTCTCTCTTTTCCATTCCAACTTGATATATTGATGAGCAGGGTTATTCGAAGTCATTGAATCCATTTACTTGTTTAGTCCGAGTTTTCGAACTAGATTAAAACATTTGGAATCTCTAATAGATAGTGACCTCCACAGGTCCCCTTCCCGGTATATATGTATCCACCTTTGCGGGGTGTTTAGTACCAGGCCGTTGGGTATGACCGTAAAACCTTAAAAACAGAGGACTGTAAACATCATAAAGGCGATGATCCGCAAGAAACATCAATCCTAGATAATGACCTTCGAAAACGCTCGGCGGTTATTATCTAGGAAAGGCCCAACATTTGTTTAAATTTTGATAATCTTTATTTACCACCATAGTTTGTAATTTATAATTTAAAAATTGCCCTTACAGTTATTCCTAACTCATTAATGCAATATGGAGGAAGTCGTTATGAGTGAGGGGTGTGTAATCGAATAGACCAGCCAGAGTGCAGGGTTAGGCCCGTTATCCGAGTGTAAATGATAACGCTCCGCCCATTAGAGGAAGAGCTTTGTATGCCTCCTTTCATAACAGAAATAACTCCTTAAAAGGATCCGAATTTATGTGTGTGTTGTTAAGACACTTAGATGTTTTGCTGATAACGTGTGATAAACACGTTAGCAAAAATCACTTCATTTTTTCCCCCTAAAATAAAATGTAGCGTTTTCCCACATTCGTGACTTCGTGTGTGGTTTACTTCACCAGGCGTTGTTAATGGAGAGAGAGAGAGAGAGAGAGAGAGAGAGAGAGAGAGAGAGAGAGAGAGAGAGAGTATTATCGAATGCCTTTTCATTGCAGTAATGTAAGTGTGTGTATAGGTACCAAAAGTCCTCTGGTAGAGAGAGAGAGAATCTTTCGTTATTAACTACATCTGTTTCCATTCATCAGTTTTTATATGCGTGTGTATAACACAGTCCTGCTGAGTGTAGGCTCCCTCTTCCAATTGCAGAGAAATCAGCGTGTTTGATTTTAGTTCTGGAGTCAATTTATTGCCGGTAATGTTGGAGATTAGCCAGAATGTTTTAGTCCGACTCTCCCTTTCATCAGGGCGATTCGTTCGAATTACCCCCGAATGATGCTCTTGCTTGTTAATAATCCTGAAATTACTCATGGAATCGTTTCATCATTTCCCTAATGCCTTCTCCCCATTTTCTTATTTTTTCCTAATTCTCAAATTTATGGCTGTTTCCTAGGGATTATACGTACTCCTGCATTTATTATGTTTATGGTATTTTTGCGTAGGACTGAGTTTATTTTACAGTTGCGCGTTTTAATACGCTCGGTTTATTTACATTACTTGGTTTGAAGGTATTTCTCGACTTTCTGTGTGAAACGACATGCGAAAGATCACCTTAAGTAAGCTCGCTACGGTTTAGTAGGTTAATGTTTATGTATATGGTGTTGAAGATGAGCTTGGAAACGACGAGAATAAGGAAGTCGAAAATACACTTTTTTTTCTATTATTAACGTTGAGAGAACGTAGATTGATCTACGTTTTCTGAGCAAATGCCGTCATGGTGGACCAGTGTGGATGCAAGAATTTCGTTAAAACAAGAAGATTTTAAAAAGTAGCACAAAGGAGAAACCATTTTTTGAGAACCTTAATCAGTAAATACGAAGTCTCAGAAATAAAACGCGAATTCTTTCCAATCCATTTATAACAGCCGAGACCGAACATATGTATGAAGTAAAAGAAGAGAAAATTGTCGGAAAGACGGCAATTAAAACAGTTCATATGAATGCCCAGTGTCTGTCGCTTAATGAAGAAGGAAATTCCTCGGAGTTTAGCGAGGTACTGAGAGAGATCTGCTCTCCGTCGTAAGGCGCAAACCATTTCGGCTCTAGCGCGCGAAGTAAATAAGGCTCTAATTATCAATGCATGTGTTAAGGAGGTTGATTATAGCTCTACTGGCCAGGTACTTTTACACCTGAGTGATAAGTAGGCGGCATTTGTTTGTGTTGTTTACTAACACTTTTAATAGTTTGATTTGGTACTTTATGCTTTTAAAATGTATTTCGATTTTTTCCCATGAAATGCGATGCTTACAATAACACAATTCATTCGGAAACGTCCAGTGTGTTGAGGCGCGATGTTCCATCTGAATATTTAAGTTAACAGCGCCACTGTATGGAAATATGAATGTGAATTATAGGCCTGTTAATATACACATATATAAAATAGCCTGGTAACATGAGATAAATTATGTGCATTTTCTTCTCTCTCCTAAGAGTAAGAAATGTCTCGGAGCATAATTGTTTCTTGCTTATTTATGAAATTTGCAGACTGTCGGGAGATGTAGTCTTCTTTGCCCATGTGAGTGTTGTATGTTTGCTGGATACCTCAAGAAGGCAAAACACTGTTGGTTGAAGCCTAGTTGCTGATGCATTAATTACGGTTGACTTTTTTGAGATCATTATCTTTTGAGAGAAATGGACCCGAGTTGATGCGTCTCGCCGTGGAGATTTCTCGTCTATTGTAGAAGGTTTTTGTGTTCGCTGCTTCTATTTGTCGTAGCCTTTTCATTTTGGAAGTTACAATGCCAAGCATAATAATTTCACATATTTATTGGTGTGACTGCTTTGACTCACTGCTCGCTGCTGTTTGCGCGTCGGTATATTTTCACTACTTTCTCTCATGGTAGAGAGAGAGAGAGAGAGAGAGAGAGAGAGAGAGAGAGAGAGAGAGAGAGGATGGCTGAGGAGGGGTAATTTTGCAACATAAAACTAAAGTGAAAGTGGAAGGAAATACTAGGTTTCTAACATTTCCCAAAGTCTCCTTCGTCGCAATGACAGCGTGCAGCGCGTCATTCAGGTATTTTAGTGGCAGTTCATTCGTGGTACTCGTCGTCAGTAATGATATTTATGAATGAGTACGTGAGAACATTTTTCTTACTACTGGCGCCTGTAACAGCAGATGCTCTTGAATATGTTCTTCCTGTACTTTTCGAACAGACATGAATTGCATCCACATCAGTATGCGGACATATATACGATATGGTAGGAAATAGTCAGGTTTTATAAACCTTCAGGTGTTAGGGTCTGGGAGCATGTCCCCATGGTTAGTTCCGTTTCTTTGCGGAAGCAACGAAAAACCTTTTATAAAAAAAACATCAGATCCTAAGAGAGAGAGAGAGAGAGAGAGAGAGAGAGAGAGGAGAGAGAGCTGATAAGATAAAATCGTACTTCCCCGAAGAAATAATGATTTCGGTAATGGCGGCGAAAGACGTCGGAGGGCATTTTAATGTGTACCGAGAGAAGTACGGTGCAATTTAAGCAATTTCCAAGTAGCATATTCAATTGACGGATTTGCATAGATTTCCATGGCATTAAGCTGCTTGGCCTCCCATCCCGCACCGTTTTTATCTTGATTTTTTCTTCTCTGTCATTTTATTTCTTTTCAAAAGCCTTACTGTGAAATTTATTGCACGTGTTGTTCCATTTTTATTTTTGCTTTGGAAACACAAAGTAGGTATTACATTATTGTTTCCAAGTTGTGGTCTTTAAATATCTATCTATCTATGTATCTATATATATAATACGTATACACACACACACATATACTGGCATTTTAGTATTTTTATCCTTCCTGTTAGTTCAAGGATGAGTTAGAAAAGCTGAGCGTTGTTTCTCATGTAATTTATAATTATTTTCTAGTAATATTGAAAAGTTTCTGTACGAACTTTTCACGTCTGTCCGTATTTCGTTGTTTGTATATCCGAGAGCAAAGGTGCTTTCTTCTAATATTTCTTCCCGGTTGGTACCTACATGCTGCGAAATGTCTCCTCGAAATTGATTTAGGTTCATGCTGACACCTCCATCGTCCAATCGGAATGCAGATCTAGAAGCCAATTCCCAATAAGAATGAAGTATTCCCTTACCTTATTCCTCCCTCCATGTCCCAACCCCCAAGCCATCCAACCACATCCCCCCTCTCTCACGGTATTCCCTCCTGTTCTTACTCTCTCTTATACTTCTTCCTCCGCCCATCTCAACCTTTCCTTGCTCCATCCCGTTTCATCCAAGAGAGAGAGAGAGAGAGAGAGAGAGAGAGAGAGAGAGAGAGAGAGAGAGAGAGAGAGAGAGAGAGAGAATGTCATTCTTGCCTTTCCCATCAACTTCCGGTAATGATTTCAATAACCAATCAGAAGTAAGATCTGTACCTTGACAGCTGAGATCTGTTCGCTTATTGTCAAATGGTAGCGGAAGTTTTTTCTTCTCTCTCTCTCTCTCTCAGAATTTGCTAGTGTTCTTATTATGGTACATATCTCTTCGTATATGATATCAGCATAGATTTATATACGATTATAAATCCAGTCTTATATGCGGACGCTACTACAGTTTATTGTGTACGGTTAGTACAGTAATTGAGGTCATTGTTCCTTTATTTTTAAGTTGTTTTGAAAATATAATGTGAGTTTTGCATAATTGAAACCTATCAGTTTGAATATATGTATCGTTACCAAGAAGACCACTTTTATTTGCACTGTCAATATCAATGTACTATATGTATGTGTATATGTATTTATGTATATATGGATGTATAATCTGTGTGTATTTCTCTCAGTGTATTTGTACTCCGATTTCACTTATTTGCAGAGTACTCAGAGTGAAAAAAAATAGCGTCTATCACATTTATCAGATAACGGGGAAAATGGATAAGAGATACGAAGTTAAAACGAAATGACTTAACCTTTTGGTTCGCCGGGTACTGACTTCAGTCGGCAGTGGTACTTACTCCCAAGAAAATGCCAAAGAGATGGAATAGGTTACATAGATGTCGTCAGGCTTCAGGGGCCTTTGATTTTCCTATGCATAGCAATGGAAACGGAGAGAGAGAGAGAGAGAGAGAGAGAGAGAGAGAGAGAGAGAGAGAGAGAGGTCATGTTGGATCGACGGCAGTCCATATCTTCGACAGTAAACATATATTTCCTCCCATCCAATCAAAACGAAGACTTTATAAATGGCCTAACCAATCGAAATCCCTTTACTCTCCGAAGACGCCTTTTGATCACAGCCTCCGGTGTACTGGTACCTCGGGTAGCTGGCCAATAAGAACCGGCGTCCCTTCGGACAGCCAATGAAAACCTCCCATTTAGCAGCAGTCGCAGAACTCCCCGGATGAACGATGGGGCCAGGGATTTCAGATGTCATGTTATATTGACTGTTTGTGAATTAATGAGTGCCGGCGAGATTGAAGAAAGCCGAAAAATGGTTGTGTAATGAAGCAGTAGCCTTAGACGAGGGTAGGCAGGGGCGAGTTGGGAGGTCTTCCCAGGGGTGAAAGAATGGCCCCCCCAAATGGGTGGCGATCATTTTATTCTCTCCCTTTTTAAATGTAGGTCTTGAAAATATGTCTAAGGTTCATTTTAGTCAATGTCACTTGCGGGGCTGAATTTCAGTATGTTAGTGACTGTTTCTCTTCTCTCTAACTCTCGAACACGCAGGCACAATGTGTGTATATGTATGTATGCATATGTGTGTGTGTATATATATATATATATATATATATATATATATATATATATATATATATATATATATATATATATATATATATATACACAAGCAGTGTTTATTGTGAAATTATGAGCAAGTAATTTTGGATCAAGACGGATTTGAATCCCCTGTTCGTCCGGAGCATTATGACAAATAACGAAACAAAGATGTGAAATCCTAATTAATTTAGGGTCCATTCTATGGAAATGGCAAAATCATTTTGTAATATCGAAATCAATTTGTGCGCTTGATAAATGTTGGATGTAAGGTTTGTTACTACATTCAATTTATTCTAAATTACAACTGCGATGACAAATTGCTTTCTTTTCTATAGATTATTAGGTGTTGATGAGCTGTGAAAAAGCGATTTGCTCGTGTTTGTATAGCGATTTGTTTCCAATTAGTATTTCGAATGAGTTTTTCCCCCTCTTTTTCTCTGCCAGAATTAGCGTCATAAATTTAAAAGTTAATTTTATGGCGTAGTCTATTTTTATAATTATATAAAGCTTCGTGGTCGTTTTAAAATCCTCTTTGCTTGATTAAAGAGTATTGGGAGCCATTATTTTCTTCGTATTTGAAAATAGATACGTCGTTCACTCATTGTCACTGACTTATTCGGGAATGCACTTGCCTGCAAAAGGAACGAACTTGGATGAGAGTAATGGCCTCTTTGTACAGTAGTCGAAACCCTCTTAAGTTTTATTGACTACTGTCTTTGCAAGAAAGGCAATTAGGTAGGTACTCACTAACATCTGGCTCTGCTTATCAACCCCAAAACCTTAAACGTTTTCCCTGTGTAATGTTTCCTTTTCTTCAGATGGTTTCAACTTCACGAATCGTGCTTTCTGTCTAATCGTGATCCTTGAGGCCAACGGACCCAGAGTTCCCTTGTACAGCGTCAAATCCTTCACAAAGACTTTTAGGATAGCGGTCCAGGACATCGGTGTTTTCCATTTTCCCTCTGTGTTCAAATTAACTAGGAATGAGACATTTGAGGCACTGTACAAGTAGTCGTAGAATATCGTAATTATTGAGTTTCGAAGAAATAATAATTTCGATCAGCATTGCATAAGCAAATGATTCAGTAGACTTGCCTTTTTTTCTGCAATTGTAACCGGTGGCTCATTCTATAATATATATATATATATATATATAATATAATAATTCTATAATATATAGTATATTCTATAATATATATAGATCCTAATTTATTATAATATATATATAATTAGTATATATATTATAATATATTATAATATGGTATATATATATATATATGTGTGTGTGTGTGTGTGTGTGTGTGTGTGTCTGTATATGTATGTATATATTTCGTTCAGTTTGGTCAGTATTTGGGTGAGTGACGTTCACGGGAGATTGGACCCCATTGGCTTAGAAGTGGCCGCGTTCGCTGGGATAAAACGTGAAAAGCCTCCTGCCATGAAACCCGTCGGTGATATATTTGAAACTGTGTCAATCTAATGATGATAAGGTCAAAGACTGTCTTTGAACCGTCTGTTTGACGCTTGTATTTTTATTTTTATTTCTTATTTTGTATGATCTTCTATCTAATTCTCAATATAATTATGAATAGTCTTTTTCAAAGTACTTTATAAAGCGTGTTAATCCGTATAAGGTTATTCGTCCTTCATATTAATAGATACAGTTCATAGGATTGTTTAAGAGCATCGTGTCTCGCATATCACCATCAGCGGACAGACATAACCTTCTTCTTTGAGATGTTGTTTATTTAATTATTTACCTTTTAATGTAAGAACCTGTGCAACTGCCGACCATTGAACTGAAAGCGAAAAGAAAGACATCAACGACGCAGCGCGACATGGTTAGTCAGTTTATCGAGTGTCGCTGTTTCCCAAAAAAGTGCGTCAATTTAGCTGCCGTCGCTGTGTCAAAAATCTATGTAAAAACCTGTAGGAGATTATCGGATTTCCCTGTGTAACATATTGAAATGCCCCAACTTCTTTTATGCATCGTCTCTTTAATTCTTTCTCTCCCTTCTCCCCCCCTTCCCCCCACTCCAAAAGGTTTTGAATTCTTTACCGCTTTTGCACTTGCTGCTGCTGCTGCTGCATTTGTTGTTTTTGTTGTTATTGATATTTTATGGAGTCCTTTGACGCCGAACTCCACCCTCCCCCCCTCAAAATGGGTGTGTGTATGCGAGTGTAAATGCTGTTGTTTTGTTTTTGTTCCTCTTGTGACCCTTGAGTTGATAAGTGTTGTATTCGTAGGTCCTTCGCATGTTTAGCCGACTTGTCTTTAGTGTAAGTCATTATTTGTGGAACTGGCCGCTGAACGCCCTTCACTAATTCAAGATTTCCGGTGATTGTAGAAGTCGACTGTGAAGTTCTTGTTATGTATGTTTAGATTTCTTTTGAGATATTTTTAGATGGAAAGCATAGAATCAATTATTATTCGTATACTCAGTGAATAAAATCAGGCCTCAACTTATTAGGTTCCTTTATCTTGACGCTCATCTTGAATAAATCAATGGAAACTTTGGTTATACTACGTGTACATTCAAGTAGTCTTGGTGCAGGTTTGTTGAATTACCCATTGAAGAGATGGCATTGCATGAGAAAATTACTCTATTGCTTTCTTGCTTACACTTGCCAGCATAGGACATTAGTGCAGAGACACAAAACAAAGAAAAGGAAGTTTAGTCGAAAGTGAGAAGTCGGGTACACCCCGACTTGCTTTTGCTTGTGTTGTGTGTGCGTGTATATATATAATATATATATATATATATATTATAATATTATATATGTGTGTGTGTGTGTGTGTTTGTGTGTGTGTATGTATGTATGTATGTAGTGTGTGTGTGTATTTCTTTTTACCTTAATTTGTTATGGTTTCTTATGACTATATATATATATATATATATATATATATATATAAGGTCATAAGAAACCATAACATTAAGGTAAAAAGAAATACACACACATACACACATACTTACACACACACACATATATATATATATATATATATATATATATATATATATATAATATACTATATATATATATATAAGGTCATAAGAAACCCATAACATTTAAGGTAAAAAGAAATACACACCACATACATACATACATAGTATTATATATATATATATAATATATATATATAATTATATATATATATTCTAGCTTTAATGTTATACTTTCTTATGACCTTATACTTAGTACGCTTTACCTTCTCAGCATCCCTAAGTCCGGCACCCCACCAGTGCCGTGGGCTAGGAGGCACCCTGTTGGCCCCTCCCTTGCCACTAGCAGGACGTTTTGTATTCTGGTGGGGAGACCTGACGGTTCGTCCGCTGACCGTCCGCTCAAAAATCTAAACACCAAATCATCGCCATCTTGACCACGCATCTCAAACAACCTCCTTTCCTCTCGACCCGAGTCTTGCTCCTTTTGCCCGCTATTGTTTTTGGCCTGGAATTTTTTCCCTCGTTGCTGCTGCTGCCCTTCTTCTTTTTCTCCTCTGAAGGGGACCTGAGGGAAGGGGGAAGGAGGCGTGGCGCTCACGATTCATTTGGATGGATTTTCTTGTTAAGTTTAAGTTGTTCTCTTCATGATTTGCTGTGACTCAAAATTAAACCAGTGTTTTTTCTTTTCTGTGATGAGTTGACAGCTTGGACAAATATGTCCTTTCACCCAACCAAGGACCCGAGAACAGAGTAAAGAATGGAATGAAGAACAAAGTAAATAATGGAATGGAATACTAATTGACAACAGCAATGGACACGAGGCTTGAAAATTTCCATCTAATACAAAATGTTGTTAATTGATATTATTTGTTGCTAGGTTTTACCGCTATTACAAGGTTATAGCAATTTTACTGATAATAAAAGGTGATGTTGGAGAGCGTGTGGGGATTCTCATCATAATTTTGTTTCTTATTAAAGATGGCAACTTTCATATCAAGACTGTCAGAAGACTGATCACGAAATTACTGCAGTGAATGAATGAGCCTGAAATAAGAGAAAAAACTGTTCTTGGTAAGTCTGAAATAATGGAGTTCATCAAATGTATTCGCGTGAGGTCTATCATTAATGACCTGAATGGACACATTTTGAAATTGTTGAAAGATAATGGAGCCAAGGTTAATATAGATATTTACAGGTCATTACCGGTTTTTTTAAAGGGGCAAAATATCAGGGTATTTTGAAATTGTTGAAAGATAATGGACCAGGGTTATTGTTTACAGGTCAATTACCGTTTTTTAAAGGAAGATATCAGGGTTTTTTTATTTGTTTGTGAGAGAGGAAAAAAAAGGCTCTAGCCTCTCGTAAAGTCCCTGAGGAGTCCAAAGAGTGCCATAAATCCTGACATCCTTGCATGGGGTCATCTGTAAGCATCCCTGAGAGCCATTCTTCTTTGGGAGAATAAACATCCCCTCCCCCGAACCCCCTCATAGGCAAGTGTCATCCTTCTTTATACATTTGAGGGCATTTGTAAGCATCTTTTGACCGTCGTCTTTATCCTTATTTGAGTTTTCACCCGAGAGAGATCCTCCTCCTCCTCCTTCCTCCTCCTTCCTCCTCCTCCTCTCCTCTCTCTCTCTCTCTCTCTCTCTCTCTCTCTCTCTCTCTCTCATACTTTTTAGTTGTATGTCTCAGTTTCTTCTTTCGATATGTTTCATTATTTCCGTGTCTTTCTCTCTCACTCCCCCCCCCCCCCACCTCCTTTCCTCCCTCCCCCTTGTGGTAAAAGTGACGCAATTGATTACGGTAATTGGAATGTTTGAAACTATGTGTATCCCGGAGCCCCATTGCAAAAGTATGCTAGAATTAAAAGGATTTTTTATTTTTGTTTTTGCTCCTTTTTCCTCCCCCCGTTCTTTTAAAGCTTACGCGACATCAAAGGTAACTGGGTGAAATAAAGATACTCATTTTAAAGCGAGACCTGTTGTTGTTGTTGTTGTTGTTGTTACTGTTGTTGATGAGGATGACGTTGGGTTCAAGCAAGGGATAATGCTTCCTTTATCTGGCGAGCAGTTTTTTTCTTTTCGGTCTTTGTTGAGTTTTCATTATTTACTTGTACGTCTCGTTTTTTAATACCTTTATTTTTGTGTGTGAGAGATCATCATGGAGGGTCTTTTGTCGGGACCACTTATTCTGGTGGTAATATTACTCAAATCTCTCTCTCTCTCTCTCTCTCTCTCTCTCTCTGCTCTCCCTCCTGCAATATATATAATATATATCTATATATATATTATTATATATATATATATATATATATATATATAATAACAATACACACATAAATACTGTGTGTGTGTTTATGTATGATTTCCATTCTTTTCTTTTGAGAGGAGGTGGCACTAGACGTACAGAGACTTCCATTACTCAATTAGCAAGTGTGGTTTTACTTCATCAAGTCAAACAAAGTTACAATATTTTAGGCGTTCTCAGTAAACTGTGCAGTCTTATCGAGAATGTATTATGGATGATTCTTTTACTAGAACCATAATATACCGAATGGAATTATTACTGCATTTTTCTATATTTGCATGTGATTGGAAATTTTGCAGCAGATTTTTTTTGTTTTTTTTTTGTTAGAAATGTACATGATGTATTTTGCCGTATAGTTTTGCTTCCTGCAAAATTTATAATTTCATATATCCGAGGCGAGTTTATAGCAAGTGTTGGTCTTTATGGAAGTAGAGCTAAATAAAATTTGCTCCTAAATTGTTATTTTATTCTTTGGTGTGGTAGCAATACTTGCAATGGACACGTTTTTCCTTTTGTTACTGTGCATTTGATTTCATGCCTTCCATCATGATTTTAATCATTATTAAATCGCATATTTTAACCGATGCGTACAAAATCCACTCTTGGAAGGTCAGTCTTCCAAGCTGTGGTTCCAAAATTCGAGTGTGATATAATACTACACACCGAGTTCAATTGCGTGTGGACTCATCGTTCAGCTACTAATCAGACAACTATGTCTTCATTTGCATTTTCCCCAAAAATGGATGGGACGCGGCATGGAAACACCAGGAAATGATCTAAATCACCGGGGTAGATAGATGTCTGGGATTTTTTTTTTCTGCTCGTTCAGTTCATCGGCAAGAGACTGAAGCTTACCATTGAAAGCGAAAGACCAGAGAATAGAAACATTGTCTCACGGTCAACGCATATTTTGTATAAAAGATGGATGCTCGTGCTCGGTCAGTTTTTTCTATTGACGAGGAATCGAAAATAAGGATCTTTCCTAAGTAGCGACTCCCAAGGTGTTCCAAGACTAATATTTCTTGGGGGTCATTATCTTCATTATATTTACTCTCTTTCGTTTATGTATCTACGATCACCCCCAAAGGGCTTACTAAACAAGCCGCAAAGGTGGATATATGCCAGGATAAAATCCTTGGGTGTCACTATCTAGGAAATGTCCGAAAAGAAAGGAACTCGTCGGGGGGAACTCCCTCCTTTTTGTGAGGTGCCTCTTCATTCATACAAAATTTCAGTAGTCAAGGATTGCAGCAACCTTCGTATTGGCAGATTTATTTTGCAATGAACGTACACGAGAGACGGAAACACAAGCGGAAATTATGAATTCCGGAGTTCTGATATCTAGGCGAAGAGGCAAAGACTGCCCCGTAGTGAAGTTTCGGTTCGAAATTTTTTATGTAGTTCACTAGTATAAATCTTCAGACTCTCTCTCTCTCTCTCTCTCTCTCTCTCTCTCTCTCTCTCTCTCTCTCTCTCTCTCTCTCATTTTTGTTCCTCTTTTCAGGTCTTTGTTCTCATTATTTACCTCTCCTAATTCTCTCTTTCTCAGAGAGAGAAAGAGTGAAAGGGAGAGAAAGAGAGAGGGGGAGTGGGGTGGGGGCGGATTGGGGGGAGGGGGGGAGAGCTTTCAGATCAAACCTTCAAAATAGAAAGCTTGAATTACTCTCCTGTTGGCTTTTAGTTCCGCTCGTTTTTAGGTTCAGTAGACAATTATGAAAATCAAACAAGGATTTCTGAGTCGGGGAGCAAAGGTAAACACAACTTTTACCGGTGGATTTTAACGTTATGAATTAAAGCCTTTTACTGTTTTTTCCCTTCTCCTGTCCTTTTTTTCCCCTTGTTGCTTGTTTTTTCCTCTGCTTGTTTTTTTCCCCTTTTTTCCATCCACGTGTGTGTCATGGTATGCATAGCTTATGCCTTTTATTAGGATTAGAAGTGCAAAGGGTCTTAGCTCTACGGATTGAGCAGCTTTTTCATTTATTTATATTTTCCCTTTTGTGATGGATGGACGGGAAATAGAAGAATGGGAATTCTTTTTCTTTGCTCACGAGGATACTGTTAGGAAATCCCTTAATATTACCACCAACACACACACACACACGCACACACGTATGTGTGTGCGTGAATGTTTTGCTTCTTTGTTATTAGGAAACCTCGAAAATGGATTGTGTGGTTATTTTGTAAAATATCAAGTTTCAGTATCCGTTAGTTTTAGTCAAGTAAAGTGCGCATGGTGTTTCTCCTATGCCGACTGGAAAATGTGATGCAATTTCAAATACAGCGGTCAAGATTTGTCGTATTCCTCAAACTCTCTCTCTCTCTCTCTCTCTCTCTCTCTCTCTCTCTCTCTCTTCTAGCACTTTGGGGTTCCAGAAGCCTTTTTCCAGAACAGTGTGTTACCCTGTTTTCTGTGAACATTGTGTTGAAAGAAACGTTCCTTGGTCCTGTTGTAACTTTTCCTTTTCTGTCTCCTGTTCTGCTCTGAACTGTTGGGTTTCGGAGTGTGTGTGTGTGTGTGTGTGTGTGAAAAGGAAGCTTACCCTTTATGTCAGCGCTCTGCAGAACATATAAAGCTTAACCTCTTCCAAAAGTGATCTCTTGTGAAAACATTGGCTGTGTATTTTTCATTATTTCTCATTTCCATTCAGCATTCATCAGTTGAAACTTTTCATTACAGCGGATCATTGTCGTTGTGTGTTTCGATAGTGATGTATTCCTCAAAATAACGTTTGACGACCATTCAACGCTGATATTTCATTTTCAGTATTTTTCATTGCAATATTTGTCCATTGCAGTATGCTCCTATAGCAGAACAAGCATCGTAACTACGGATTATGAATCCATTGCAAAGTATTCCAATTGCAGTGTCTTTCAATTTCAGTACTAGCCTGTAACTCATATCCCAATGCAGTGACATCTCATCTGTTTGCATGAATTTTTTTTTCTTTCTTTCTTTTTAATTCCCCGTTCATTTTTTAGACCAACTAATGGACTTTTCTCATATACTTTATGTCGGGAACACTTATTAAGTTGCAAAAGTGTATCCTTTGATAACACAGACACACACAAATCCTATATTGCTGATCATTCGATTAGGAGACGCCGTCCGCACATTAAATGCACCATTTACCCTATTTCGAATGTTTTTCTACACTTCCTGGATTTCAATTTCCAATTCCTTCTCACACCATTTATCAAGTATTGCAGGTCATCCTCTCGTCCTCCCTCCAAATATGGTTTTCCATTCTTTCCGTATGGCCAAACCCTTTCAAAAAGCACTCATCCATTCTCTTATCATCATTAACATTATCATTTTTCTGTATTCGAAAAGTTTTTTTACCAATTTAATTCTTTTTGAACCACATAGAGTGCATAGCAGATCACCACAAGAGCTTAACCTTCTTTCTTTTGTTTGTGCTTAACATCTGCACTTCACTTCCATAAACGAGAGGTGATTCAACAGTCCCTTCGTACATTCCCACCTTGGCTCTTCCCTGTTCTTTGCAAACCCTGATACGTTCTTTGCATCACCTTTTCGGCGACGCCTCTCATCTTGCCAGCATCCATTGCATTCACTCCGGATACCTACTGTACATGAATCGACCCTTTCTGTTCTGCGCGCGCACACATATAATATATATGTGTGTGTGTATAATCTTCTGGTCACTTTTTACCAGATGCGTAGGCAGTTGTAATAGCCACAAGGGCCTCTTCTCGAATTCTTCGCACCTTTAGGATAAGCTTGTCACTACAGCAAGAAATTGAAGTAAATTCTGATGCCTGGTAGCATGATTCGAACCCACATCCCATGTATATATAGTATATACTTAATTTAGATAATGACATGTCTTAAACAAATATACTGGTACATGTCCGGTAAAATTAAAGTTTTTTGAAACGAGCTTTATATTCCATTTGACAGGCATCTGAACACTATTGCATTAATGGTTATATATATATATATATCTAATAAAAGGAGCCCATAAAAAACACCAAAATGTAGAGAGAAAAGTACTATATTTCAGAGACTGCTGTCTCTCTCTTCAGGTATATGAATGAGAAAAGTTTACAGAAAAGGTGGTATTTATACCAAGAGATTCGTCCACAAGTAAGCCAACTTTAGGTCACCCCCGCTGATAATCTTCCTTTAATCTTCTTAAGCGTTGTTGGTTGAATGAACACTGCGTCGACGATGTCCGAGGTCCAATTCCCTTTTGAGATGTTCATTACCTGCTTCTCTTTTATTAAGGCCGATTCCATCATTTGACTCTTGTACCGGCAGTTGCTGCTATAAATTACACGTGACATATCCAGTAAAGTCTGTTGGAATGAGTCACGCTATTATAGGCAGCAATGTCGGAACAGAATGAAATCAGATACCTGTATACGTGGTCCGTAGTGAGGAGGCGAAGATTAGATTGAGTTCATTCAACCAACGCTTAAGAAGATTAAAGGAAGATTATCAGCGGGGGTGACCTAAATTGGCTTACTTGTGGACGAATCTCTTGGTATAAAATACCACTTTTCTGTAAACTTTTCTCATTCATATACCTGAAGAGAGAGACAGCAGTCTCTGAAATATAGTACTTTTCTCTCTACATTTTGGTGTTTTTGTTTATGGGCTCCTTTTATTAGATGGAATTCTGTTGTTACAGAACACTTTTACCAGTCATATATATATATATATATATTATATATATATATATATATATATATATATATATTGATATATATAATACCGTGGGTAAGGACATTTTGCATTGTAAGTAGATCCATTTCCACGGTGAAATGTTAATTTTAAATACAATTTTCAAAATGATATTTTTAAATTTCCTAGGACTGCCACTAATATTATTATTTAAACGACAAATAGTCTTGAGAACAAATGATAACTGACAGGGACCTGAACGAAGTTTTCCAGATTAAGAGGAGATGGAACCCCCAGTGAAAATGTCTCCTCAGAAGCAGTTATTATATTTGGATACTAAAGTGTACGGTAGCGGTGCCTACGGTTTTTGTTTCTTAAACAATGAGTCTACCCCTTCGGTAGGGCCTTTCCCCCTCGCAAATCCCCGTTTCTGTTTCTCCCATCAGTCATTCTTGCCTTTCGAGAGGCCCACCTTTTGGAAGAATTTTAGTTAAAACCAACGTGCAATCTTTTTGTCTCGTCGCGCTAACAAACAAGTAAACAAGCAGAACTAAAAACATGTCCCCCTTAGCAGAGGTAACAATAAAATGTCGCATAGTAAGTAGTGGTAGATTCTGGGTGCAATGGAAATAGCAGAAACTATCCTACAGAACGCCGATCTTTTCATTTACTTAGCAACTTTAAAATTCACAAGGATTAGCTGGACCTACTGATTCCAGACGAAAGAAACTCTTGCTTTCTTTCAATATGTTTATTTCAATGGGATGTTTTACATTCATTTTTCTCTGGTTTTTATATTTGTGCACTTTTGCGTTTGTTTGCATTACTGTTCTCTTCATCCGCATTTTCATTTTCCCCTCTTTTATTTTCATCCTGTGGTTCTTCACGCTCGTGTTGTGCAAACAAAAGTTCAATGGCTTCCGTATAATATACACCTTTATTTTCATCTGTTTTTCTTTTTCTGATTCTCTCCTCCTCCTCCTCCTTCTCCTCTTGTTCTTCCTTTTCTTTTTGTTTTGCTTTTCTTGTCTCCCTCCTCCATTTGTGCAGAACCCCCTCCCTCTCACAATTTCCTATCGCCATTCCCTTACCACATGGTCGTCTTTCTGTTTTTCTCTCCCTCGTATTCCCTTCCTTTCTTTCTTTTCCTCCCCTGCCATTCCCTCCCTCACTTTCTTTCCTTTCCTCCCATCCCTTCCCCTCCCCCCTCTCTCTCTGCCCACCCCAACCCCCATTCCCCCTTTCCTTCCTTCTGAGTCCAATACATGAGTGTAAACAGAACTTGGGGGGCGAAACTTTATCTTAGCTCGCAATCAGAACGAAATATGGTTGGCTGCGCTGGCCCGGGATGAGAAATTCGGCAATTACTTCAGTGTAATCCTTGTAAATTTCTTTGATAAAACTTGCAAGCTACAGCAGCAATCTTTTAAATTGGAATACGAAATAAGGCCATGTTTTATCTCTCTCTCTCTCTCTCTCTCTCTCTCTCTCTCTCTCTCTCAAAAGACCTCACCTTCACTGCATTTTTATCCTTGTCAAATCCCTTCTCTTTTATTTGCTTGAAAACTCTCTCTCTCTCTCTCTCTCTCTCTCTCTCTCTCTCTCTCTCTCTCTCTCTCTCTAAAGACCTCACCTTCATTGCATTTTTATCCCTGTCAAATCTTTTCTCTTTATTTGCTTGAAAAAAAACTCTCTCTCTCTCTCTCTCTCTCTCTCTCTCTCTCTCTCTCTCTCTCTCTCTCTCTCTCGTGAATGAATCGTTAAAAGCTATTTTTTGTAACAGTTGAGACCTGGCCCCCAGAGCATAAACGCCTAGATAAGTAAAGATCTATATAGTATTAAATGTTTATGGGTATTTTGCTGGGAAAAAATATTTCCACTCGGGAAAATTTCCCCGCCATTTAAAAACTACAGTTATTTTATTGATAGACCTTTCATGTTTGAATAAAACCGCAAAAGATAAACAAATTTTTTTTTATTGGTTATTTCTATTCTTTCTCTCGCTTTCATTCATATATTGGACATATAAATATATGCATATATATTGATGTATGTATGTATGTATATGTGTGCGAATTTTATATATATATATATATATATATATATATGGATACTTGCTCCATTTACTTATGATAGTCAGAATGGCCTTTTAAGAAACAGGAAAGACGAGGTCATTGGACTATTGTAAATACATGCGCAATCACGCTGAACTTAGATATGTGTGTATGTGTATGTTTTGTATATAATATATATATATATTATATATTATAATATATATATATTAAAACTACATATATATTTATAAATATTTATGTATGTGTGCATATATATAAATATCATACAAAATTATATAAAGGACGAGAAGTCGAAAGGCTTCGCAGCGCAACTCCATTGTTTCACTTTCCTTCGTGGATTTTGTCTTTATTTATATATTCATCACATTCCATATTTTCGTGATTCAGTTATACACACGCACACATACACAATTATATATATATATAAATATATATATATATATATATATATATATATATATATATATTTACATTGCTAATGCACGCACACATTCTCGAGTTTATTAGTTTCTCTCTCTCTCTCTCTCTCTCTCTCTCTCTCTCTCTGAAGACGAAAAAGAAATATGAAAAAGTTTGTCATCTTGGTGATACATTCCAGAACTTGAGAGAGAGAGAGAGCTGATTGCAAACCATGGGAGTCCGTTAATAATCTTCCAGATATCGCTGCTTATTGTTGCACACTTCTGCTGTTATTATTTGTTGTGCAACAACAATGGTCCGGTTTCGTGGCCATTGTGTAAATTTGTGTATTATGGGGTGGAAGAATATATACGTATCAGTGTATGAATAGGCGGTCTATTGATGAGTTGCGCCGCGCTCTTCAAGAGTCTCTGGTTCCCCTTTTGTTTTCCGTCGGGGTTGATGTGTGGAAGCCTCCGTCATTATTATTAATGTAAGCTTCGTATTGTCTTCCGTATGTGCACCGGTCATAATGAATTGCTCGTGCTCAAGCTAAGTACTATGTATATGCATATATACATACACACACACATATCTATGGTTTTAACGACCCTTTATTTAACGCAAGATTGATCAGGACAAGGAAAAACACAGTACAGGTAAGCATACGTATACAAACGGACATTTCGTGATCAAGTTATTCATATATATATATATATATATATATATATCATATATATATATATATCTATATATATCTATATATATTCCTAAGTTTTTTACGACATTAGTACGGGCTATCTTTTGTCAAGAATATTCATATGCTATGCATAAACCGTTAAATTATTTTATCAGCTTTTCCTTTTCCGATACTTTATATATATATATATATATATATATATATATATATATATATAATTATATATAATATATAACTTAGGACATATAAGTCTTGTTTCTTCGACCAATTTCGCAAATAATTCCAGGGAAGAAATATCGGCTAAGTGTAATGCCAGAGAGGCCATATGCAGTTGAGCATATTTTTAAGTGATGATTATTTGCTTTCTTGTACTAAGGAAAAGATATATATATATATATATATATATATATATATATATTATAATATTATTTAATTTATAGATATATATATATAATATAAGATATACATTTTTATATATATATATTTCAATATGGGTTAGACAGCTATTTTTCTGAATATTCAGCCAAGTCTTCACTTTCTTAGTAATTCCTTTCTTCGGTGATTAACGTATCTTTTAGGTTTCTGATGTAAGTAAACAGTATTCCTCCCATAGGTCGGGAGGATTATTTATTTTCAAGTTTGAGAAAGAAATTCGTTTGAGCCGTTATTGTTTACCAGTTGCCTGGAAGGGTGAGGAGCCTGTCCGTATGGTTGGTATTGGGTCTGGAATGAGGCAGGCGTGAAGTACTTAAGGAGGGTGAAAATCTCCGAAAATCCTCCTCTCTCATTATACCCCCCGCTTGTTCCTTATCCCCTTTCCTTATCGGTTTCATCTCCCTTCCTTATCTGGTATCTTACCTCTTCGGGCCTCTGTCGCCTCGCGTTTCATTTCAAGCATTTCTGTATGATTGCCTTTTTAGTCTTCATATAAACTTGATCAGTAACAATGTTCAGTAAATTTTCAAGTCTTCCTTTATGAGAAATATTTAAATGATTTGCTGAAGTACAATTCATGAAGATTGTAGGGCCGCAACTTTGTGAGGTGCCCTCTATAACTGGTCGGTAAAGGGACGGTGTAGATGTGAAAGATGATTAGGATATCTTTTAATTCATATTTAACTTTTCCGTCGTAATTTTATAAGTATTCGATTGTTTATGACATTTTATCTTTTATATATATATTTATGTGTGTGTGTATATTTTTATATTACGCTGTTATTTCTTTCAATTCTGTACTATAATAGAATCACGCGCCCTTTTCATGGAAATAACAACATAAGATCCGAAGGAATCGGATATATTAACGAAACGCTTGACAATTCAAAATTGACCTTGTGTGTGTTGGGGCAGTAAGTGATCCTCGGCCACTCCGGGAGTCTTACCGGGAGCTCTCGGCAGGCTGTTAATGACCTCTCTTTCGAGAGCTTTTAAAGACCTCTCCTCAGGGGAGGTCAGGTCAGGTGATCCACGGGCCACTAGATTAAGTGAGTTGTTGTTTTATTTTTCCCGTCGCCGTATCATCAATATGATTCATGGCTTTTGTTTCTGATCGAGCTTTTTATTACCATGACTGTGAGACTTTTGGTGTTCTATATCTTCGAAATGATATTTTGTTTCATTTTCGAAATTGATCATGTTTTTTTGTCATATTCACAAGTCTTCCACGGCATGATTAATATCGTGACATATCTCCTTTCTAATTTGAGGCTTTGTTATGTTTTTGTAATTAATTGCGAATAAGCATAATTATCGGCAACATTCGGTCTTTTATCTCCCCATCGACCCACGCGCTCAAAAGACGTCACCCTACCCATGGTCTACAACCATGCCCTACCCTTTCTTGGTTTGGCGCGTGACGGTTACCCGACGTGTTTACGGGACAATTAATGAAGTTATTAATTTAGCTCAATTATTGTTAGACCAGAGAATGTATCAGTAATTCAGTCAAATTTTGCATTCAGTACTTGATTCCTTGTAATAATGAAATTCGATGCAGTTCATGAAATCTTGTTCCTATTAATGTAAAAGTAAATGTCCTAACCTGGAACCGAGAGCACAAGATCAGGCCGTAGGTAATCAGTTCCTTTAGTCCTGCTTTAGTCTTGTACAGAAGAGGTGATGTCAACGGTCGCTTTGTCAGTTACTCAGCAAGTCGGCATCACTCACTGAGTTCCTTTTGTGTTGTTGAGGCGATCGGTGTTGACCCAGTTTTTGTGAAGCGTTTAGTTTCCGTAGTGTAGTGTATTTTGTACTGAAATTTCCTGCTGTAGAGTGAGTTGGTGACGCAGTGGTAGAAAAAGAGACACGACTGGAGTGCCCCTGTTTGCTCTGCTGTGCTGCTGCAAATATTGAACGTTAGCGGATGGGAGTGAGTCTTCAGCATATTTCCTTTTTGCCACTATCTATTATAGTGTTTAGTTTAGAAGTCAGGATGAAAAGAAATAGGGTGATGGATAATGTTGTGCCTATTCCGGGTGGCATAGGTATGCTAATATGCACGTTTCTATTTGTAAGTGAAAGAATGATTTTCGTTTAGGCCTTTGTGATCTTTATCGGGCAACTTGGTACCTAGTTTGCTTTGGTTGTATATTTTAATGGTGTAGATTTCAAGTGAGAATTTTGGCATTTTAGTGATTTTGACGCCGTTTTCAAAAAAGGATTTGGATCTCATTATTATGTTTCTTGACCTGTAATTGTTGAAGCCGATTTTATTTTTGCAGCTGTTCTGTTTTTTATGTTATTTTGTTAGTCATTACGAGTTTGGGGGGGGATTTTTTTATAATTTTTAGATAACTTATTTTTCTATTTCTTTGGATTCACTCTTACCAAGAAAAATCCTATTCAAGCTAATGTAAGAGTTCAGTCAATTCTCAAAATTGTCTTAAGGCGAAATTGTCCTTTATCTTTGTTTATTATTTGTTGCCTTAGGATTCATTTGATTGTTTTATAGTTTTAATTATTTTAATTCCACTGCTTTGCTTTGGTAGAGGTATTATGATGGTCTGGTTTTGACTGTTGCAGGGTGGCGAGACCTTCGACCTGTCTTTGAGCGTCCCAGATTCTACACATCCAGGATACATGGCTGATCAGGTGCGATGTCATAATTAATATACCACGTCCTTCGTTCTCTCGGAAAGGATCTCTCTCTCTCTCTCTCTCTCTCTCTCTCTCTCTCTCTCTCTCCTCTCTCTCTCTCTCTAATTAGTTATTACGGAGTAATGTGAAGTTAACGACTTTTAAACAAGCTTCTTAAGGATTTATTTTTACGGTTATATATACGGTATACTTTCACTTCATACATGAATATATATTAACAGTATTAAGTGTGTGTATGTATATGTATATATATATATATAATATAATATATATATATATATAATATATATATATATATATACACATTCATACACATACATACATACATACACAATTCTATTATCTCCAAATTTTATCAGGTCATAACGTTTGACCGTTCCTACAATACCTCATCATTCCCTAATTACCGTTGGATCGCTTAGCTAACGGGCATTCCACTTGCTGTTTTTATCTCATTCACCAACTTGAATGTAATCCGTATGTTTGAATCATAGATATCTGTTCTTGAAAGTACTCACATTTATATCGATATCTTTATTAAAGGAAGTATATTTACATTCTGTAGAATTCAGAAATTCATAATTACTCGCAAAAAAAAAAATTCTGCTCCTATTTCCTGTAAATCATTGGTACTTTCACCCCTGTTAAGTCAGCGAGTTCCCCGTGGTTCATAATGACTTCTTTCGCCTCTTCGAAACTTCGTCAATGACAGTTTACTTTTCATGTCGCTTCGTGGAATTTAGTTTGACCAAACATGTTGGTACGATCTTTGACCTGCTCGTCTGACTGACATCGTTCTGTTGTCTTGTTGAGACTGAGATTGACTGGCTCTTTGCTTCTTGCACTCCCTGACAAAGGGAATCTTTAGCAAAACTCCATGTTCCCCGTTAACATCTTCACCTACATCGTGCATCAGGAGTTCCAGTATATAGATAGCTCCGAGTTAATGTCTACATTGTTAACCCTTAGAGGCCTCCGTTTCATTCTAGAAACACACTATTTACAACTTTTCCTTGCGTGTGTACGTAGGCATACACGCGTTTTTGTATATATATAACTTTATGTATGTATACATGTATGTATAGGTATACTTACACAATGTTTTCCCACGTTTTCAGGCATTATGATCCACATTTGTTAAAACCTGTCGTCTTTTCGGTCCATGTCATTTGTTTAACTCGTATTTTTAAATTTTTAATCTTCTCCTCTCTCTCTCTCTCTCTCTCTCTCTCTCTCTCTCTCTCTCTCTCGTGTTTCTTTAGCTATTGCCTCCTAACCCGTGTGTTGTCCTCCCTCGATCTTTCAATTACTTTCGACCCATATCCCTTGCATATTGAACATAAGTAATTCTCCTCCGTATTTATGTCTATATTTTTCTTTTTCGAAGCATCTGACATTCTTTTACTACATCCTCCTCATGCTCCCCCACCCCCTACTCCCTCCCCCTCCTCTCCCCGCTCTTTTGGCAACTCCCTCCATCTTCTCCCAAGGCTGTCGTATCCCTGTCATACTGTCCCCGTGAATCATACTTACATTCCCCAGTTACCTGACGTTCTTTTATGTTTTGTTATATATACATTCTCTTTTTTTCTTTTTTTTGAAAGAAATATTTCCCTCTTTCTTGTTGCTTCTTATGAATCGGTTCTGGAAATTTCTCAGCTTTACCGGGACGGCTTCTCTACTTTGATATTGACTTGAGTTTTTTCTATGTAGGTCACTAAATAAGAAGAAAAAAATAATTTTCCCTTTTGCGGATAGTGCATACAACGAATTTAATCGCAGTTCCTCATTCTCCTCGTGTATATAAACATGCATATATACACACATTATATATGTAATGTATTTTGTTTAGGTTTTAGCAAAGTATCGTTAAGTAGATTAATAATTAACACTACTTTTTGTCAATACAAGATAAGGCTGATTACAGTCCTATGATTGCAAATCATGCAGTTTACTATCTTATATTTAAGTGGTAGCTATAACCGCATAAATCTTAGTTTGACTGAAGATAATTTAAAAGCATCTCTCTCTCTCTCTCTCTCTCTCTCTCAATTAGAATCTTATCTTTGTCCTTTTGCATGAAAATCTCCATAAAATCTAATAGCAGGATGAATTAACTGCAAATATGTCGTTTCTTCCCAAAGGACTTTTCTGCATATGCAGACGCAACAAATTAACCAATACGTGGTTTTTGGTGGGCTGATTTTCGTTTTTCCATTATACACTATATTTGATGGAGATTTTTACCTCATCTCTATGTCGTTCTGATTTCTAAACTGAGTTACCATATGACGATATTTTATATTACTAAGCAGTATATACCTCAGTGACCGTGAAGATAGTTAGTTAGCTTTTGACAGTGTGGAAATGCAGGTTGTCATAAGTGGTTAGATTTTTTTTTTTTTTTTTTTTTTTTTTTTTTTTTTTTTTTTTTTTTTTTTTTTTTTTTTTTTTGAAAACTGACTCGACAAGTGTGGCAACGGAATAGAAAGAAAACGAATGAAAGAAGAGTCTAGTGCCTGACCGATAAAAATGCGTTAAACTCTCCTCGCATGCGAGGAATTTTGTACTTGATCCAGTACTTTCTGTAACACAAAAAATGAAACAAAACTCTGTCAGTCCATTGCTTTTGTAGGGTAAAAGAAGACAACACTGTGGCGACCTTGCAACCAGTTATTCGGTACACAACCCTATCTTCGCGCCTCAGTCCCGTGATCGGTTTGGTGTTGGCGTGCCACCTCGGTGGCCGCGAGTTCGATTCTCGGGAATTCCATTGAGGGGTGAGAGATGTGTATTTCTGGTGATAGAAATTCACTCTCGACGTGGTTCGGAAGTCACGTAAAGCCGTTGGTCCCGTTGCTGAATAACCACTGGTTCCATGCAACGTAAAAACACCATACAAACAAACACCCTTATCTTCCCTGAATTCGGTTTGTAGGTGACGACGTCGCAGCTCCTGGAATCCTCCACTTAGAGTCAGTCATTTATATATCTCAGTCTGTACTCGTATGTAGTTGCCACAGGTATCGATTTGATATTGACAGGGGCTCTGTCGTGGTAGTCTTAACACTTTGCTGGAGAGATGTAAAACTATATTCTGTAATTATGCTCCTATACATGAAGCAGTCACCTAAGCGAACATGGGTATTTACAATGATTACGATGTTGATTTGAATACAAGAGAAGTAAGGTCATTCCAGTATTTCACCTAGATAATTTGTTTTTCACTTGTCTTCTATGATAATTGGAGTGCAGCGTCGTCATTAAATAACCGTTATTGCGAATGAGTATGACTTACTGGAGGACTGAACCATTCAAATGTTGCTGAAGTTTTCTTTTGGATCTGTTTCCATCGTCATACTTATTTGTTTGTCTTATTGTGTATAGTATATATATATGTATATATATATATATATATATATATATATATATATATATATATATATATCATTGTTGGTATTTGGTACGGAAAACTGTTTGTGAATTCAGTTAGAAAAGTCTTTCTGGGTTATGCCTGATTTCGAGAGTACACTAATTTTATTTTTTTCTTGTTCTGTAATAATACATTTTAGTACGGTTCATTCTCGAACGGTAGTGTTTATACACATTATCCCGAGGAAGAATTTGCAAGATAAATCCTTTAAAATGAATTCTGACTCCCAGAAAGAGGGATAGAGAGCGAGAATGTATTGGTCATAAAACTTAAATCAAATTTTGCAGTCGGCGCCTCTGTTGTAATTAACTTTATCGTCAATTAATGAAAGACATTACATCTGTGAAGAGTTCTCTCTTGATCTCTATCCGAAGTGCTGAGTTAATTAAGGACTAATTTGAGAGCGAATCAAGTTTTGATTTCATAATTGTTTGATGGAGGCTGCTGGCCTGACCCCACCCTGCACCTCCACCCTTATACCACCCCCCCCCTACCCCATTACCCTCTTTTCCCCCTGCCAGCCCTCCAGACCTTTTAAGAAAAATGCCTTGGATGAGGCTTAGAATAAAATGTCCTTAAAACGAAATCATCCTTTTTCCAGTTTCTGTTTAGTTTGGCCACCGTTCGCATTCATTCATCGACCCCTCCAATTCTATTTTTTTCATCTCTCTCTCTCTCTCTCTCTCTCTCTCTCTCTCTCTCTCTCTCTCTCTCAAATCGTACAATTCTGGTGGTCGTGTAGCTCTCAAAGGAGACCGGAATTTTTTTCTTTCTTAATAGTTAATAGTACCCGACTATTAATCCCAGTGCTTCATTGTGTTTCGAGTGCAAAGAACTTAATTCGCTTTCTTGAATGGTACAAAAATAGTATCGGATTGTGGAACTGGAGATGTGAATATGTTTTTTTTTATCGTTGTTTTTGAAATGTGTCCTTATTTAAAAGGTTTTCGCGTAGTTTGTGAATCAGTGGGTTAATGAAAACGTATTTGAGTTATTTTCGCTTGTCACATTTTGTAGTTTTTGTTTCATGTATGTTGTTGACAGTATATGTTTTAATCCTATTTCAGCTTTTCCTCTTTTATATTTAACATGTAAAATTTTACACCTTACCCCGCGCGAGTGCATGTGTATACTACATACGCATACACGAGTGCGTCGACTGTCCGCGTGAACAGGAAATAAAATAACAAATTCCACCATTTTATACTTTACAAATTTAGAGTTCTTGGGTCATTTTCCACCTTTTATACGGAAAGGGGAGAAGGAGAGAAAAATAATTTAATAGTTGCCAAAGAATGAAAATTGAAGAAAAAGCCAAGAAGAAGAAGACCAGAGAAGTTGAAAGAGGGGATGGTGGTTTTAGAGAGAAGGGGAAGAAAGGAGGGAGGGGCAGGGGGAGGAGGAGGAGGAGGAGATGGTAGAAAGAGGGGGATGGAAGGAGGAGTTTAGGGATAGGGAGGGAGGAAGAGGGGAGGAGGAGGAGGAAGAGTGAGGGCTGTGTAACGTGTTTGTTAAAACTTTGTCAAATTAAAAAAGTTGGTATTACCTTCGTTTTCGGGCATGGCTGAAGCAGCCATGTCGAAGCTTTTGTTTGTTTGTTCGTGCGTTCGTCTGTTTCGGTGTGTCTTTGTTTGCCTCTTCCTGACATTTCCATTGGGATGATTTTTACTCTCTCTCTCTCTCTCTCCTCTCTCGTCTCTCTCTCTCTCTCCTCTCTCTCTAAGCAAATGTGTGTGTGATAAGTGTGCGCATTTATAAATATTTCTATATATATATATATATATATATATATATATAATATATATATATATATATATATATATATATATATATATAATAAATTATATATAATATTGTGTATGTGTTTTATACCCCTTAAGAGTGTGTTTAGTTATATATGTGTATATTTATAGAAATGTATGTGTGTGTGTATTTGTGTTTATACCCTTATGAGGGTATAGTTTATGTTTTGAAATCAATGAATTTTGAAATCAGTTCTGATCTTTGTATTTTGTGAAAAGTTTTGACGAAAAAGAGTCGCTCAACACCCGCTGTTTAATGAAACTTCGAATTTGGATATTCAACAGTACTCTACCTTCGCTCTCGGGTTGAAGTTTACCCAGATTTTGTCTTGTGTACACGACAATTTTTTTTTTTTTCCTCTCCATTTGAAAGGAGCTTCTCCATTAAATTTGTTGCGGGCTTTTTGCTGCTAGTAGTGTTGTTTACAACTGTGTGTTATGATAATTATAATAATTTTATTATTATTATTATTATCTATTATTATTATTATTATTATTATTATTATTATTATTGTACAGCGTCAGTATTAAATTTTACGACGGTGAAAGCTTATGGGCATCCGATTTAAAAGTGGAAATTGAGTTTGTCGAATCAGTCTTATCAATTGCCTGACTTATTCTTGCAGTGCATAAAATATTCAGTCTAGAATTTGGAAAGACCCCTTATCTCACTTTATTTTTTCTTTATCCAGTTTGACCTCAGTTGAGTTAAGATTTGTTTTGCAAGTATTGGAATTTAGAATGCTATTAGTAATTGTCTGGACTTTAAACAGTCCTTTTTCCTTTTTCAGTTTGTTATTTATTTTTTTATTTTTTTTTAGTCCCGCCACCCTCTCTCATATTGTGTTTTCCCCTTTTATTGAGTGTATTGTTTTTCAACTTTCGTCCCGTCCAGGTCGTTCATTATATCTGGTTTCTCGTTTTAATGGCTGGTGTTTTCATTACTTGCTTTATATCATTTCGCTTTTAATGCTCCCCGCTTGACCCCTTACGCACAGTTGTAGCTCTTTCTCGGGATTGCCCTGTTGTTAAGCTTTCATCATTTATTCATTTATTTGTTATCTTTTTTTTTCTTTCCTTTTTTATTATTTTTTCCTTACATTATGTTGTTTCCCCTTCGTGATGAAACTCGTATTTAATTTTTTTTTTCTTTTTTTTTGCTTCAAACATCTGTATAACTTTCTTCGTCACTTTTCCAGGTAGATTTACATGGGCCTATTACATATACAAGATTTGGTTTCTATTTCAGTTTCCACTTTTACGACAGATACTGTGAACCCAGTCGTTTTTATCCCCATTGAAAAAATGTGAAGATCATGCTTCATCCGTCTGTTGTGCTGGAAGGTCAACAATGAACATATTAAATACCTCGTTAAAAGGCTGAACCTCTCTCTCCTCAAATTGGAAATTCGGTATGGATGATAGGCCCTTAAATCATCTGTTGGGAAGGGCGAGGGCCAGTATTTTTGGAGAAGTATAGAAGAATTCACTTTCTGTTACGTGAGGACGTCACGAAGTATTGGGGTGAAAGCGGTAACATTCATTCTTGTCGAAGTTGGGAAGTACTGGAAAACAATTTATATGTATATATATATATAATATATATATATTATATATATATTATATATATATATATAAATATATATCGTGTGTATGTATGTATATGTTAAAGTATATATGTAAGCATACATACATAATTATATATATTTATGGTATGCGAGAATAAAGTAATTTTTTATCCAATCATAAAATCTTGAAAACTGGAGTAGTAGGCAGAGTTAGGCGGTGGATAAGAGAGAAAAAGAGGACGCCCTGAATAAACGAAAGTCATAACAGGAGGCGAAGAACATCTCTCTTTGATATAAAACGAAGGATTAAAAGTTGCACATAACACTTGATAACATCATCCATGGTAAAACAAAAAACAGGGGAAAAGAAGTGAAGACAAAGAGAGGGGAATGAATGGAACACAAAAAGAGGGAAAGAAATGAACGGCAAAAGTAGTAAAGACAGAAATTGTTTTTCTGGGGGAAGGAGGAGGAGGAGGGTTGAAGGGAAGATAACTGAGGGGAAGGCAGGAAGCGGGGTGAGGGGAGGGAGGGAGGGAGGGGGGAGGGGGAAGAATAGAAGAATAGATAGTGCTCCCACAGGACCCACTTCCACCCGATCTACAACTGCCATTTTTTTAATTAGGTTTTGTACTACAGTAGCTTTAAAGTACAGCTTGTACAAAAGGGGTTCTAATCTTCTTGTAAATGTAATGGTGGAACCCGTTGCTATGGATACTGACTAGGGACCTAAAAGAGAGAGAGAGAAAAAAAAAAAATAAATGTTAGAACTTATTGGAGCGTTTCCCCTTATATGGTAGTGGGATTGTATTTGTTGTCATTTCATTTGTTATGTATTGCTCCTGTTATGCTCGCCTTCAGAGAACTTCGTCCGGGAGTTCTAGTTTATATATATATATATATATATATATATATATATATATATATATATATATATATATATATATATATATATATATATATATATATATATGTGTGTGTAGAGAGAGAGAGAGAGAGAGCGCAAACTCGTGCGTGCAGTGGAGAGCTTTACATCTCTTCTGAATCATTCACAATATAATTCGCCTTCTCTCTTTCTCTTTCCTTTGTCCCTGTCTCCCTTCCCTTCTTTTTCTATCACCCATTTGTCTCCCAGTGCTTTCTGCTACTCCCTTCCTTCCCTCCTTACTTAACATAATAAAGTAAGAGGGAGAGATGAGGAGCTACTTGGGAAGGGATGACGATGTAAGGGTTATCTCCCCTCCCCCTGCCCGCCCGCCCCGCCCCCCCATCTCTCTACTAAATCACAAATTGTCCTTCATTATAAAGACTCTTTTTGCGCTTATAAGAATCGTGGGTTTCGTCCTCATCCGGGGCTCTATCGACTAACTCCTCCCCCCTTTTTTTTTATTTTATTCTTTTTATTTTTTTTTAAGCGGGGTCCCATTTTCACTCCTTTTAGTGTACAGCATGTATTGTTTTTCAGTTTTTTTTTTCCTTCATCCGTCTCATTTTCAAGGAGGTAGCTTTTCATTTTGTACCTCTCTCTCTCTCTCTCTCTCTCTCTCTCTCTCTCTCTCTCTCTCTCTCTCTCTCTCTCTCTCTCTCTCTCTCTCTCTCTCTCTCTGAAACTTTGGTTTAAAGAAAAAACTCGATGGTCGCTGAATTGAAGAGTTGAATTATTTTCGGTTAACGGGGCCGTATTTTATTGTTTTTCATTGACTGTTGCTTTTTTGATTTTGGAAGACGGGCGACTGAGCCCTTTTCAAGTGTAATTTCTAGAAGGCTTCCTTCTAGAATTTAATTGTTTTGCCGAATTCAACTTAGCGTTGGTTTATTTGAGAACCAAAAGTACGACATATTTTGTCAAATCTCAGGGCATTTTTATGATTTATTTATAGTACTTGAAGGAAAGGAATAGTTTGACGTCATTAGCAACTGCCCAAAAGAAACATAAGAGCTTTTATGCTAATGACATTGTTTCTGATATATCCATTAGAAAGAGAAAGACTAGCGAAGGGGCTTTAATATTTATGAAATCTTTTAGGCCTACCGTCACATAGGCCTGACGTTCAAAATTCAGAAATCGGTTCGTTAAGACGTATGTTTGTAGGACTCTCTCTCTCTCTCTCTCTCTCTCTCTCTCTCTCTCTCTCTCTCTCTCTCTCTCTCTCTCCAATGATTCCGTATTCAAGTCGTAAATTTTGTCATAAACCGTCGAAAGGACAGTTATTAATTTTTTTAGATCTAGGAACTTGAAGCTGCGTAGGCCTACGCATTTTTGTACTACGCGAAGAAAAGAATCGAGACTTCTTAAGTAGTGTTTATGTTGTGTATGAAAAAGCGCTCTAAGAACTAAATGAGATTTATGATAATTCCTGGTTTTAGGACTTTTATTGCCCTGCAAGTCTGAATAATGACAAAGATTTCATTTCCTTATTCTTTTCGTTGCCACCGTCCTCCGTCAAGCGAGTTATTTTTTTTATAATAGTTAGTGCTTTACATTTTTCGGTGGTTTTATATATATATATATATATATATATATATATATATATATATATATATATATATATATATATGGGGATACAATCCACAATGAAGTAAATTCCTCTTGGTAGTTTAAAATATATATTACTTGTATAGGATTAAAGCTTTCGACCATCAACTGTGGTCTTGTTCACTTTAGTGAACAAGACCACAGTTGATGGTCGAAAGCTTTAATCCTATACAAGTAATATATATTTTAAACTACAAGAGGAATTTACTTCATTGTGGATTGTATCCCCATTTACTTAGAGGTACGACATAGTACCTGGCTTCTGCATATATATATATATATATATATATATATATATATATATATATATATATATATACATATGTATGTATGTATTTATATATGTGTGTGTGTGTGTGTGTGTGTGTGTGTATGTGTGTTGTGTGTATATATATATATGTTATATATATATATATATATATATATATAATGTTTTTTTGAAGTTTGAGCGCACATATTTGGATGTAGTTTAATTACTTTATGTTAAATTAGGGCAAACTATATGAAAAAAAACGAATGTAATCAGTATATGAGGGAAACCAAACTTGTTGCAAGGTATTTCTAGGTGTTTTTCAACTTCCCATAAACTTTTTTTATCTGCTTGTAAACTTTTGTGCCAGTACGTGGACGAACGTAGAACATTTATGGCATTAACAAAACATTAAGAACTTGTAGTTGGGATCTAATGAAGTTGAGATTAAAATATAATAGTGATTTTCGAAATGTGGACATATTTACTCGTTTTTATGTCTGTCTGTCTTATACAAAATTAGTACCCTAGAACATAAAATTTGACACTTTAAGCCGGAATTGTACATTTAATTGTATTAAATACTGTTCGAATATTTGTGTAGAGAGATACCGTGACTTCCTTTGAATCCCACTCGAGTGTTCGAAATGTATTCATTTATTTGACATTGTCTTGATTGCGACAACATTCGCATACTTTCCTTTTTCATTTGTGTGGACCAACAGGAAGCAGAGAGTGACCTGCCATCAGGAGTAAACACTAATAAACTTCCTGTATGATATTACGATCTCT
>NC_087215.1:38132101-38162101 GCF_015104395.2 Macrobrachium nipponense
TGATTTTATTAGTTTCCAAGTTTAGCTTAGCGTTGAAGGTAAAGTTTATAAGTTTGGATGTGACAGATACTAAAGTACTATGCAATGTTTCTTGTAACTGTGAATGTTATGTAGGTATAATTATGTTTCTGAATTCATTCCGAATTTCAGAAGACATCTCTAACAAATATATTTTTATGAAATTGAATCATAAAGCCAAGAAAGAAAGATCCTGCGTAGCACCATCTGATATTAATTACTGTTTTATTCGCAAGAGAATTCAAATAGTTTCTCTTTTATGGGTTGCAAATTGTTGCAAAATACGCGGTAATTAATTTTAATCGCGTTCAACGGAAAGCAAAATATTAAAAGAATTGTAACACGAGAATGATTATAATAATACGAAAAGCGACCGTAGCGCCCACCTCGCTTACCCCTTCCCTCCTCCCCCTCCCCACCCTCCCCCTTCCCCCTCCCCACCTCCCCTCCCCTCCTCCCCCTCCCCTCCTCCTCCTCCACCACCACCACCACCGTTGTGTGCGCGCGCGCGCATCCACAGCAATGCCGCGCTGCTTCTGAGAGTTTCATAAGTGCCTCGTGTGATGATACATTCCCTTTAAAATACTAGCATGAAAACTGTGTATGTGTGTGTGTTTGTGTGTGTTCAAGAGAGAGAGAGAGAGAGAGAGAGAGAGAGAGAGAGAGAGAGAGAGAGAGATCAGTAAAGGAAATAAATATGAAAATATTTTACTCGCCAGTCAAAGTGAATGAGAATTTGTTTGACTGAGTAAAGAATTTCTTTGGTCGTGATGATCTTTGTATAAATTTGATGGCGACAATATTTTTCTTTTTGTTATTAAATGTCCTTTTTTTCCGCATGTGCTTCTTCTTATTCTAGAAGTTGAGAAGAGGGAGAGAGAAAGAGGTGAAGATTTTAATGTAGGTTGTTGAACTTCACAATAGCAATAACAGCAACAACCTTTTCACAACGTCGGCAGCAACGTTGCTGTTGGTGGTATTGCTGTAGCCTCGCCGTTTCGCTCCTACAACTTGCGTAGAGTTAAGAGCAACGGAAAAATTTCTATTAACAAACGCACATAAATCGGTTCATTTGCATCTATATGTGGAAATACCAGTGGCACAGGGGCCTAAGCATCGACCTCCGCCGAGGCCAGCCGAGCAGCCCCTACGGTGGATGTCCCGAAGGGCGGGAATGGCGGTGTCTCAGGACATGACGGCCAGGTCCCTTTTGGCGCGTGGAAGAGTCGCTTGCATAGGTAATGCGAAGAGAGAGCATAATGTCGCAGGACTAAATGAAAATCTATGTACTTTAATTTAGCCCGTTGCCAACTAAGTTGTCCCCTTGGGAAGTATAAGTTTGGCGGCGGATTTCCTACGTGCATGGGTACAATAACCACGCAGCCGCCCGCTTTTTCTGCCTTATGCCCGCCCGCCGTAGGAGTCAAAGTGGCAGCGACATTTTTCCTCCAGCTAGGCCCGTCTTCCTCTCCCCCGCTTTTGGAATGCCATTATGAAAGCGATGGAGTCGAAATTGAGGGATACCTGTCTGTCTTGTTCAATTTTGTCCATCACTTGTGAAGACACACCAAAGTTTCCCTCCATTCTGGCATCTCTCAAACTACTCGTGATGGATTTTGTCTGCTTCAAAATTCTCCCGTAAATCGGTTATGTTGTTTGGTGTTAGGGGCGACACACTCCTCCTCCTCCTCCTCCTCCTCCTCCTCCTCTTCTTTTCTTTTTCTTCCTCTTCTTTCCCATTTCACTCTCTTCCTTGCCTCCTTCTTTCCTTCTCCCACAACACACACACACACACACACGTACGTACGTACGTCCTTCCAAACCCCTACCACTAGCCAGGCAGCCAGCCCCCTCCCTCCCTCTCCCATGAAGTGATTGTCCCCCTCCCTCAGCTTGTATCCCCGTCCCTTTTCCCACCTTAGAATACCATGAACTTTCCTTCCTTTCGTTTAGTATCTCAAGACGAGGATTTTCTTTGCAGTGAAGCACATGTGTAAGATAAGGTTACCACACATATATATATATATATATATATATATATATATATATATATATATATATATATATATATATATATATATTATAATCTCTTTTCAAAAATTAAATCTTTCCTTTAAAGCTCTACATTATTTATATAAACAGATACGTCCATACAACAGATTGGTATGTATGTTAAATCAAAGTGGAGGAGATGGGGGAGGAGGGGGTTGAGGGTGGATTTTTAGGTAAATGGTTGCTAATTAATTTTGTGCTTTATTTACATGCGATAAAGGAGGAATATTTTAAGTGTTGTCCGAGCTAGAGTCAGCAAACATTCCAAATACCGTAAATTACTCTGCTTCCATTTTGGGACGTCCTTTGCCTCCAGATTTCATGATGCGTTCCGGTTGGTATTAATTCGCCTCTTAGGGATAGATCCTCGTTAAATTCTAATGTAAATTACGCCAACTAATTTTTTCACACATATATATATATATATATATATATTATATATATATATAAAAGTCATATCACATTACCGTGATTCATATACATATATCGAGCTACAAATGTCCTTTAATATCTAATTCGCTCTACCCCGGAATTAATATATTTTCATATATACATGTAGCTTATACACGCTTACTTACAAACACTCACGACTTTTTTCTTTACCTTTTGTCCTTACAAGCGTGTATAGTGTTCAACATAGACCTATGGGGGAAGATTGCTTTCACCACAGGTTGCCCCACCGATAGATATTCAAGGGACTGAAGAGTCGAAGCCCTCTGTCTTTTTTATGATCACCATTTGAGTTCTCAGTTAATTGAGACAGTAAAATGTCTTTCCTTGTGTTCATAGGATTTTATGCATCAACTTTTACGTGTTAGTGAATGGATCAGAATGCAATG
Source organism: Macrobrachium nipponense (assembly GCF_015104395.2). NCBI lineage: Eukaryota > Metazoa > Arthropoda > Malacostraca > Decapoda > Palaemonidae > Macrobrachium > Macrobrachium nipponense. The sequence continues at coordinate 38,135,011 of NC_087215.1, forward strand.
TTGAATGTTTCATTACTGCAGTTTTTGCGTCACAGAGTAAGTTGTCTTATCCTCTTTTTTGAAAGAGTGAAAATTGAAGTACGCTGTGTACTTTTAATACAACAAAAATGTTAGCAATAGAATGTCATTGATAATGCTGTAAATCAAATGATTCCAGTCCGTATGGAAAGTCATTGGAAAATATTATTATCTCCACGGTATTAGAGTTCATGATGTCCATGATATTAACTATGAAAATGGACATGAATCTGTAAGTGTGAGTTTTGAGGTATATTATGTAGTGCACGATTTTCTCAGTCGGATTAACATGGGAATTCTGTAGACCTCTCATAAGATATCATTAATAATTCTGTCTCTCTTTTTTACAGCCTGCCTACGGTAGTTATGGTAGTGAGGAGAACTACTCCGACCTACAGGGACTCACCTCCACACTCAATCAGCAAGAACCAGACACTACCTCTGCACCACATTCCCATCCTCACCATCCACACTCCATGTATCAGCATCAGGTGGGTAGACGGCGGATTGACGTACTGTTAGTGGTGATTGGTTCTGCAGCTTCTTCATGCTGCCAGATGAGTTGATTTGTCCTTAAGTGTGTGTGTGTGTTGTATATTAATGTATATATATATATATATATCTATATACATATATATATATATAATAATACTATATATATACATAGATATTTTATACTACATACATACATAATACAACACATTATAAGATACATATACATTTGTAATATATAATATACCATACAGATTACTGTATGTATATTTATAAACATACATACACACAAACACACACGCATTTATAAAGGCCAGTGGTGAATGACACGGACTCATGTCTTGATAAGAGCAAGTTTCATCATGGAATCCATTACCCGCTGAATATGGTTCCTATACGCACACACTAACACCCACACACCAGATATATACGTATATATCACACGCACACACACACACACACACACATACACACACACATATATATATATATATATATATATATATATATATATATATATAGTAAGTTTTAAGAGATATATATATTTTGTATAAATGAGAAAAAATTGTTTTCAGAGTAAAGCGAGATTAATTACAGTCACGCACATACACTTTGTAAGCAATAACTTGGTTAACCAAAGTGAATTCTCTTTCTACTACAAAGTCTGTTTGATATTCATTTTCCAAATAAAAATAAAAACCCTCAAGAGTTGAACATTTATCCTCTCAAAGCCAACGCATCATCTTATTTTCAACATCTACATATTTCATTATTTCAAAAGTTATCGTTTTGTCCTGTGGCATTGCATCCCGTTAAACCCTAATCACGTGGAAGAATTCTTCCACGTGATCAGGATCAGGGTTTAACAGGATATAATGTCACAGGACTAAACAGTAGCTTTTGAAATAATGAATTGCTTAGATGTTGAAAATAAGATGATGGTTGGCTTTGAGAGGATTCATGTTCAACTCTTGAGGGTTTTTATTTTTATTTGGAAAATGAATATCAAACAGACTTTTCAGAAAGAGAATTCTCGTTGGCTAACGAAATTATTGTTTATAAAGGGTCAGCGTGACCTGTAATTAATCTTGCTTTACTCTGAAGACAATTTTTCTCAGTATACAAAAAACATCTCTTAATTCTTATATTTCTGGAGAGGGAAGGATAATATTTGTAATTTGTAAATTATATCTCGTAGAAATGGTCCCGGATAGCTTTTCCTCTCTACAGTATAATTCGATGAGATCTTGGTATTTGAGTTAAGGTGTTCATTTTTGCCTCTGATGAACGATAAGTAGAGTGTAATGCAATGCAATGAATAACAGGTATCGGAGGAAAGTCGTCCACTACTTTAGGTTAGTGACCATATTGTCGGTGTCAAATTTTAAAATGTTCTTTTTTCACTGCAACCGATTTTGAACTGAGGTCTTCTTCGAACTTCTTCTGTAAATTAGAGAAGTTAGTTTAGGCATTGATCACATATAACGGCAAGAAAATATTGTTTTCACCACAGCATCTCAAATCTAATAAAAGATGTCAAGCCGTCAGCGGATCATGCCACTCAAGCAAGAAGAAATTCCTTGGACAAATATCGTGAGGAATGTAGTATTTATACGGCATGTAAAAGGCCTTCCGTCTCTAGAGAACCTGTGGATTCTTAGGTGCCATTCAGCGGTGGCATAACCGCACTGTTTAATCCCTTCGCGAGAGAAATCTCTAGCCACACCACTTAAGCCGTAGCACTGCTATTTAGAGGGACCATTGGGACCCGCTAAGGTAACGATGCGGATGCCAGTAGTCACAACACGGTAACTGCCCTTGCTCGTATCCCGTTCACGTCCATGTCTCGGCTATTCGAGATGGTGGCATAATTTTCATGAGGTACTACTGAGCTAACTGGTCATGATCACTGGTTAAAAACGGAATTTTGAGAAGGTTATGAATTTACATTATATCTATATGGCAAGGGTGCGCTCGACATGTTGAACTCAAAATTTATTTATGCAGTGAGTCATTTGCAGTTTCATAGTACTTGCTGATTGGTCGCTCTGTAGTCTGGTCAGTTAGAGGTGTAACGGAAAGCTCTAACTCTCTTTCGTTGTATGATAATTCTGGAGTTCCGATGTCCCTTGATATCGGGTCACCCCAGACTGTAACTGATGTAGTAAATTATACGCGGCATGTGTTGTCTTAATGGTATTTGAATTTTAGTCACTGACTGGTCAGTTAATTTTGAATAACACATTCTTAATTGAAAAGAATTGGGAACATTTTTTTTTTTATGGTAGTATCGTTTAAACAGCAATTGATGAAGCGCTTTCTTTTAAAGGAAATTTTTTCATAGATCCACTTTCTTTCGCTGTTCCTCAAAAAAACGCTTAAATATTGGTTTTTGTAGTTATTATTATTTTGCAAAATGTCGTACCTCCAATTTTCAGTGTTCACCTACGGTACATTATTTGTTGTGAATGTCAAGAGAATGATATTGTCATTTCTCTCCCTGCTCCATCCCAGAAGATCAGGGGGCCATTTAAGATGCAATCATTGGGAATGTTTGATGGTTTAAAGTATGCAGGGACTAAGTATTTGTGTAGATGTGGATTCTGCAAAATTTACCCCGTCATTTCTAAGTGTTTCAGTACATTTCATGCATATATGATTGTATATAACTTGACTGTAGGGGGAAGTATTAAACTTGTAAATTGTCGATAGGGAAGAGTAAAATTGTATCGATAACAAAAAGCTGTAGTGTAATTTCAATTAGTCTTCACTCGTAAATGAATGTTTATTATTGACATTCTTGTATTATAAGCTTACGTCAGCCTTTTTGCAAGCAGAAAATTTTTCTTGACATTGCTTTCCGTTATGGTTTATTTATGTATTGCTTTGGAACTTAGCATTCACATCATGTGAGTGATTCAGTATAATTATTTCCAGTTCCAGAAGTGAGCCTTTGTAGTGTTATGCAATTTTAAAGAGCCATTGGAGGCGCAGACGCCGTGTGATAAAAACCAGAACTTCTGCAATGAAATGGTTTTTTCCCTGTTTACATTTTATAAGAACGGTGATTTGAAATCAAGTTTTTATACCCAGATAATATATTCTTGATTTGAAAACGGCGATACAAGCTCTAGAAGGGCTACTCTGTAGGAAATATTATTTTGAAGGGAATTAAAAATAAAAAAATAAATAAATAAAAAATAAAAATAAATAAAATAATGTCTTCACTTAGAAGACATCGTCTTTAAGTAAAAACGTTGATTTAAAATTAAATGATTCGTAGAAAATGTCTTGAAGTAAAACCGTGTACGACTAGTTTCTTTTTATTCGTTATAGAATAATGTCTTGAAGGGAAAATAGTCTTTCTTATCGCTTTATATAAGTTTTAATAATAATAAAAATTATAAATTGCAAATGTTCCTTGGCATTGTTTTCTGCCGTAAGAAACTTGTTTTGATGTTTTGTTCCTTGTGTGATTTAGCCACGATTAGTATAAGCGTCTAATTTTCCGCCTTTTGACAGATGGGTGTGACCGGTGCCATGGGCTCTCCAAATCCACAGTTTCCTCCACAGAACCTGTATATTCCCCCCATCTCCCAGAACAGCCACATGGCGTCTGTTCAGTAAGTACTACCTCTAGTTCCATAGTTCATTTTGATGTTTTATTTTTACTGTATAGTTAAGTTTCATTACATTGCCCTCTTTTGATATAGTTATTACACGGGACATGCTTTCTTTTTAGTTTATTTTTGATGTTATTGGAATCGTGTAGATGGGAACATCTCCCAGGGTAAAAGTAGGTTTCAGGAAACAGAGTTTTATCTGTGGCTCTTAGTTTTCAGTATTTTTTTTTCTTTATTATTATGAAGTATTTAGAAAAGTCATGTGTAGGACGAAAGTTGTAGATTAACCCCTGTGGGCTAAGAAAAGAGGCTGAAAATGCGTTGTGATATGACTAATGTTAAAGTTTGTTAATGACACAGTGTAAGTTGATGATAGTAAAATTAAGTTACACAAGACATGTAAAAGAATTTGAAAGTTTTTAAGAGCAAAGCTGGTAAGTAAATTTCAGCCAGGCAGTTCTATAAGGAAAGATAGAGCAGTAAATGTTAGTATGGATGGGAAGACTGGAAATCTTTAATTAGGATTTTGGAAGAAAGATAAAATGTCATGGTAGAATTAGCTGAAGGGATGATTGTAGGTGTAGCAAGGAAGGAACAGTTGTTCTGCGTAAAAGAAGCCTTGTATTATGTTTGATAGCTAGAAGTATTTTAACATCCCGGGAAACCATTTCATCGTCATAGGGGATAAAATGTTGGAATTTGATCCTCTAGTGGGATCTGGCAAGTAGTGGATGGGCTGTAAGACTGATATTGTGCTAAAATTATGATGAATTATGTATTTAGACATATATTGGAATGGACTTTTTTTTATATTATTTAATCTAGCCTGAAGATTTAACATTGACTGTTAGCTCGTTACTAAATGGAGTATAATGCGAAAATCTGAGTAACATTGAAGCAAACATTGTTGTGCGACTTTTTACATTTTTTGTGCCACACCTTTAATCTCTGTCTCTGCGTTTGTGTGTTGTTTGTACAGGACTACAGGCTATATGGTCCATCCGGCGTGTGGGCCCCCGACTCCGACATACACAAACGCCTCTCTGGCTATGCACGGGGCGGGCCCTCCACAGCAGGGACACATGATGGCTGGTGTCGGGGGCATGATGGGAGGTTACTATCCTCGCCCACCCATGGCTAGAAATGGGGGGTCACCCAATTCCGGCGGTTCCCCTTCTCCAGGCAGCGAAGATTCCGATGACTCGACGCCTCTAGCACAGGTGAGGGAGAATTCCGCTTTCTTGTAATGATAGGGGTTAGTTAGCGCTCGTGTTTGTGTTAAGTCAGTTGACCGCCACCAGGAATGCTTCTTCTCTTCAGAGAAGTTGCTGAGTATTAGCGACAAGTTTGATTTAGATATTAATATTGACAATCATGTGTTAACCCGCGCGTCAAGTACCCGCACAGACAGTCATCATTAATTGTACGTGTATAATGATTTGTGACATTCATTACCATCACTAATAAATTTCCAACTAAACCGCCATGTGCTGAAAAACTGAACGCTCAGAGGTGAAGGGTCAATTGAAGTCATTGACATAATTTAAAATTTATGTTATAATCTGTATAATGTGCAGAATCTGTAAAGCCGGAAAAGGAAGTGTAGGTAATTAGGGATATGAGTGTGTATTTATTTTCATGAATTGAGCGAGGTAATTATTTCAATTGTTGAATATCTCCTGTAGGGCACACGTCGCTAACATTTTATATAATATATATATATATTTATATATATATATATATATATATATTTATTATAGTATATATATGTGTGTGTATAGATTGTATAATGGTTTTATTGATTATGTCGAAAAGAAAGGAACTCTCAAGAGATCCGTGATTGAGATGGTTCCTGTGGCGTGAGAGCGCTCCATCTCAGTAGGTTTCGCATTGAATGGCTCTTTTCCCTTTTTACCCGATGATGTTCGTAAATCTGAATTGTCCTTATAGATGTATGAGGATTATTTTTCCGTTATTTAAAGTTCATTTCCGAGCTCGCTCAGTATAAATCCGTTGATAAGTCGAAACGGCCATAATTTCATGAAGATTTGATGAGCTTATTTGAGTGTCATATCAGTATATAGATGATTTAGGGAAGTTATTTCCAGTGGGGAGAGAGAGAGCTGGGAAAGAAAGTACTTTGATACAGATGGATTGGAGTTGCTACATGCGTACCAACGGATTCATTATCTTTGCAATTGCATCAGTCTGTATTTCAGAAATTTTACAGCTCCCCGCATGCTATCAGTGACTCAAACGGGGGAAAAGTACGTCATTTGACTGATTAAATAAGTGAAAAATATTTTCCCGGAGCGCTGAAATAAAAAAAAAAATGGTTGTGTTACGCGCGCGCGGTCGCTCCATGTCGGGAAGGTTCTTTAGAAGTAAGCGTATCAAAGCCCCGTAATCCATTTGATTGAGTTAGACTTTATTGGAAGGTAGACAGGCTTTTGTACTAATTGAATTGCGGTTGTCTTTTTGTGTGGTTTTGTATTCAACAATTAGTTTTTTTGTCCATTATGGCCTGCATTCTTATTAAAGAAGATCACTCCCTCCTCCTCCTCCTCCTCCTCCTCCTCCTCCTCCTCCTCCTCCTCCTCCTCCTCCTCCTCCTCCTCCTCCTCCTCCTCCTCCTCCTCCTCCTCCTCTGAGGGGCGGCTTATAACGGGCATTTTCTAATTACGTTCCGAGAATTATTTCTCTTTTCCAAAGGTATTTTGGATTAAGTTTCAGCCTGGCTTAACTGACGTTGCCTTTTGTGATATAAAGGTGTCTGTCATTTTTTCTTTGAAAAGAATTGCAAAAGCCACCCGTATGACTGAGACTATTGATGTGTTAATACCTTATGAAATGTAGATTTATAAGCGCTTTGCAATTTTAGTTATTCCTAAAACCTGTCGCAGAGCGCTGGATTGCAAGGAAAGGAGCGCGTTTGTTTCGTGTCCCCTCCGTCCGTCTCCTCTTGTCGCTGCAAACGCCCCGATGCTTTTTCGGAGGAAAAATAGAAACAGATATTGTAGGGCGTAACGGATTTCGCGCTGCGGTAAATTGGAACTTGAGGTTATGTTCATAATGACAACACTTAGAAATCTACCGTTACAGCCGGAATATGCACCGTTGTTTGGTTTCTGAAAACATCAGCGCTCTCTCTCTCTCTCTCTCTCTCTCTCTCTCTCTCTCTCTCTCTCTCTCTCTCTCTCTCTCGTTTGCTTGGCGTAATCTTTACCAGCCTCATACAGTTGGCTAACCCATAGATTCAGAAATGTTATTGAAAGATTGCAGCGAACTTAGGCAAGAGGTCAGATGAATGAATACTGGCCTAATACAATGCTCCAAGATTACCACAGGTGCAGAAATGACGAGAAACTAATATCCAATGCTTTCAAGAATTAGTGAAAATACTTAGCGGACACATTTACTTTTTTGCTTGAGATATGTGGTTTTTTGAGAATGATCATAGTTTTGGTAATCATTATGGCAGCATATTATTGTAAGTATAATTTCACTGTTCCTGTTCGTGTTATGGCAACGTTTTCATGCTTACGCGGGTCTATTGAGAAAGTTTGAAAAGTGCTGCCTCTCCCAAGCCAGGGAACAAGGAACGCATTTTGTGCTTTTTAGAAGTGACGTTGAGGTAGTTGGTTCTACACCGCCCAGGTGTCGCTTTTTTTTTTTTTTTTTTTTTTTTTTTTGTTTTTTTTTTTTTTTTTTTTTTTTTTTTTTTTTTTTTTTTCCGGACGCTAAATTTTACAACTGCGTCTCCCAGTCAGTCTTCTATGATTTTTGTATTACTACAGCTTTTTCCCCTTTTTTTATTGCATTCTTTCTTTTAAAGAGTTTTATGTTTATTCTCTACTTTGTCTACGGTAGAGTTTTTTTTTCCTCGACCTTTTCACTTCATCCAGCTGCAGTAGTATTTTTTATTTTCCACATTTTGGGAATAGTAGTATTCTTTTGCGGTTGGAAGGAGGACAGAAGGAGACCGCATCGGCGGTCATGAAAATTCGTCTGTGAGCAGAGCAAAAGGCCTTCAATATCAATCGAAGCGTCTTTTGTCTTGGCGAAGAGTTCTCGTTTGAGAGCCCTGTCTCCTCACTCCTAGTTTGTCCGGATTTAAGGCAGTGGAGGAGAGGGATTTTCCTCTCTCCTTTGCCTATCGACGTTGCATTCACATCCTATTCTTCCGACTCGTCGGCCTCCTTCCTTCTCGCATTTTGTTTGGAGGAAAATAAAACGACGACAAGCTACATTGGGAGTTGCTGCTGCGTTCCGCCAGGTCTGTTTGTTGTGTTTGCTCTTCGGGACGAGGGAATTTCATGACTATGCATTTTATAACGTAACAGTATGTTTCTTGAGTCATGCTTACGGAAATGACTTTCTGACAAAGTGATGTCTAGTCACAAACTAGTAAATGAAAGTGACACGGATGACGATGATGGACACGGTGTAATTCATTCTTCAACTGTGTAGTTAGATAACAAGCCCATTGAAGGAAAGTGATACGGTTACCTTATTTTGCCGTTATTGTCAGTTCTGTGGCGGATGTGATCAGCTATTATGAGTAGGTTGACCATTATTTGTTTACGTGTCTTTCCTTTTGCTGTCTCTTGCATCTTTGTTAAATGCAGATTTTTTTTCCCTTTACATAGGAATGTAGCTAATAGTGCAATAGTGTTTATACTGAAGTCACTAATGAGATCTCTTCACAGTGACTGTTAATTTGGACGTGTTTTACATGTTCAGAAAATGAGTTGTAGTTGATTCTTCTTCAGAATTAAGGGGAAAATACGTTCACGTTATATCTTTTGTAGACAATACATTTGACTAAAGGGAAACGAGATGAATACGTATATTTAAATCTCAGTCATAGGCAGTGGACAATTATGAAACTTTTCCAAGATGAGAAATTTGAGATCATGGACTAAATGTACTGAGATATATTTTTGGAAATTAAAACCCCCTTACCCCCACCCAATTGTTTTTTATTACGTCGCTTTTGTAACCGCTTGGCACTGTATCGTTGATTGTAATGGATGTTGACAGTTCCAACACCTTGTATTAGTTAACTATTTAAATCAATAAACTCAAGGGTGCTTCTAATTCAGTAGTATCTGGAAAGAGAAGATTGAATGCCAGAGATGAAAGTTTTATGTAGCTACAAGTTTCACTTGTTCAACGATTGACAGAGTCAATGTAGATACAACTTTATATTATTGTACTTTGTTTGATTTGAAATTTGTAGCATTGGTATTCACTTCTTCTCTTATATCATCATACCTTTAAATATGTTTTTTAGTAAAAAGTGCTTAAAGAAAGCTAAAACAGTATTTATTTCAAATGAGTCTGTATTATTTATTATTTATACACAATATGAATGACTTCAAGATAAGAAAATTTGAAACAAATGATTTGCGACCGTTAATTTTTCGTGTCTTATTCAGATGAGGAGGATAATGTAACTTTAAACTTGTTGGAGAATAAATCTCTCCCAAAATGGGATGTTGGATACCAAGTATTTTTAATTCGGAACCTTTCCGAAAATGTCATTCACAATTATAGGGGGACGGGGGGGGGGGGGGGGGAAGGCCCGGAGGAGTTAAATGTTACTTGTCCTGACACTATGAAATTATGATGAAGGTGGCCCTCTCCATTGTGGGACTTGAAAGTTATTGTTTTCCGAAATTCTAGAGATTTTCATGTGTGAGTACTCCTTTTTAATAAATGTGAATGACATTGCCATTACCACGCGTACGTACTAGAAGTTTTGAAGTGATTATCCACATTGTTTATAGCATAGAATGAAGAAATTATTTGTTTTCATTGAACATTAAAATCTGTCCAGTCTATCATGATTAGTGAAGATTTCGTAGTTTTATGTATTATTTTTGGAAATCAAATTTGTAATAAGAGGCTCAGACAATATTTGAGTTCCGCAATGCCACCTGCCGTTTTCGTCTCACTTCCTCCTCCTCCCCATTTCAGATCACCCCATTCTCTTTTTTACCCCATCCACCATCATCTCTCATGCATGGTTAACCATCTCATCCGCTATTGAGAGCGCCATCCATAATGAGAAAGGTGTTGGCTGCCTTGCGAAGCGAGAGCTGCCGTGTTAGGCATGCATGCGACCTCATCTAGTTTGCTTCGAATGGGGAACTGGCCTCTTCCTTTCCCGGCGCCTGCCTGCTCCCAGGCCGGCCCTGGAATCATCTCTCATGTCCGGTTGTTACTCATTCATTTTACTCACCACACTTTTTTTTTTCCCTTCATTTTTCTCTCGCTCTCTTTCTCTTTCTCTGTCTGTCTGTCACTGTGATTCATCGCTTAAATCTCCCACCCCCATCCCTACGGCCCCTCATGCCAGAGTTTTTGATCTGTGGTTAACAGAAATGATGAAAGGTTGACGGGGGTAGGGGGTGTCGTTTGCTATCTTCCACTTTTTTTTTCTCATTTGCTGCTTGGTTCGGAATTGCTCTCTCTCTCTCTCTCTCTCTCTCTCTCTCTCTCTCTCTCTCTCTCTCTCTCTCTCTCTTGTTTTGGAAATTAAATTTTGTTTCTTAATGGCTAGAATATGTCCAGTCACTTGATAAAATTGATGTATTGCATTAATACATATGAAATATTATATATATAATATATATCTAATATGTATATATATATTTATATATATATATATATATATATATATATATTATATATGTATATATTATGTTATATATATTCTATGTTTATAATATAATATATATTATATATATATATAAATATATATATATATATATATATATATATAGATATATTATGTATATATATATATATATATATATATTAATATATAATATATTATCTAGTATATATATATGGATTTTTATGTAAATAAAGGTAATATTCTTGTGTGAGGAAGGTCATAGGACGTATCATCATAACAATTTGAGGCGCGACGAATTTTCGCAGAGTAGAAAATGAAAAGACATGGAAATTAGATTTGTGATTCATTCATTACAGATCCCGTGACGGAAGAAGTACTGATGAATTTGTCCATTTTAATGATTTTCTTGTTTCACTTCCATTTTTTGTTTCTTGTTTTCTCATAATGAAATGAAGTTAAGATTAAGCTTGTGGTTTCTTTTACAGACTAATATTTACTGGAAAATAGTGTATTAGTTTACCTAGCGTGAGGAAGATGGCGAACGTCATATTTGTAGGTACATTTAGCAAAAGGTATTGTAGATTTTGATGTGGCATTGTTTTATTAGTCCCTTGTAGACTGTGTGTAGCCCGTGATTATGATGATGATGTCCGTGTCATTATTACGTCATGCTCACGTCTTGTTTGCGTGATTCGCAGTCGAGATTTCGCTTCTCCAATTTGTAACTTCAAACGGGATTGCACGCAATATGTGTAATGTTTCTATTTGGGGAAGCTTAAATCTGAAAAATGACAGCTCCTTTGTCTAAGACCTCCATCTTTTCGGGAATTGTGCTGGATAATTTGAAATGAAATTCAGCATTTATTTAATATTTGTATAATTATCAGTCATTGTATATGTTGTTTCACAGAGTAATATCAGACGTATATTATCGAAGATTGTGAGCTTTTTTTGTGGTCTTTGTGGGTAGGCCCTAGTCCACAGGTGCCCACCGTTTAAAGCTTTCAGTCACTATTAACACATTACTAACGCCTTACAGGCCCCTTTGTGCAAATATTTGTGCTGACATGAGACCTGTTTAATCCAAGCCAACCAACTCGACCAATGTTACAGCCTTAAGAACAACGGTATCGGAGGAAATTTAGGAGTTCTATGAATACTGTTGCGCTTTATTACATTCACGTATGACACAAATCTTAAGCGAATATTTCAGAATTTTAACCCAAGAATTTCCTCAGACAGATCTGAGGTGAATAAAGGAAATAAAGGAAAGAGAATGAAACGCATTTAGGGTATGAACAGTTAGCAGCCAAAGTTGTGTCAAATCTTCCCATGACCGGATGTCTATTAACTCTCGATTTTCTTCCTCAGATGGGCCGAGGCAAGAGGCCTTCGTCGGACAGCGTAGAAGGGCCCGCAAGGGGCAAGAAACCCAAAGTCTCCAAGAAGGGCAAGAAGAAAAGGGATCCCAATGAACCCCAAAAGTAAGTGAAGATGTCTTTTGTGTGGTGTTGCTATGAATGACACATTGGAAGATTATGTTTATATTTTACTCATGTTTTGTTTGGAAAATGGCGAAGTGAATAGAAATGTACCATTTCTTGTTAACGCGACGATTTTTTCTTTTTCTTTTTCTTTTTTTTGGGGGAGGGGGGAAAGAAGGCTTAATCCTTTTAATAAAGACCAGTACACTATGGGTACTCAATTCAAAGCTAGGAGGGCGCCGATCCCTTGCCTTTCGTAAGTGTGTGTTTAAATATGGGGCTTCACGTATAAGTGTCAAAGGCAACGGGAATGGCACACGTTCACGAAAGTCTTGTTATCATTATTGTTAAACATATTTACAAATATAATACCAAATCAATATACTAAGACATTATCATGGGGCCAGATGGACCCCCAATCACAGTGGGCCCTGGTGCATTGCACCTCCCGCACTCCCAGTAGTTCCGCCACTGCATCGGACTAAGGATTGGAAGTTGTTAGTTTGAAGAATAATGCGACTCTGTTGTTTACTTTGTTTACTTTTTGTAAAACTTGAAAAGGGATTGATTTGTAAATGTATTTTGATTAAGGGATATTCACCAGGAAATACTTATTTAGTTTTCCAGATTAGGACCATATTTTAGACTATTTTTTGAATCAGCTTGTTAATTGCAGATTGATACCAGAGCACAGTAGAATCATGTTATGTGTCACTTCTGAAAACATCCTCGGATTTAAATCGTGTTTGCGGTGGCGTGAGTGAGAACTCTGTATAAATAGAAATATGTTACTTACATTGTACGTAACACATACGCATGTGGGAACCTCTCACATTTTTAGCTCGTGGCATTAACGGTAATTTTGTCGTATATCTTCACGGCTGTTGTGAATTCAGTCATTATTTTACTTGAGATATGACCTTACCGTGCACGCTGTTCTTTACATATAAAAAAACATGGATATTCAGTATTAATACAGGAGAGAGTGACTAGAGAACTAAACAGTGGTTCTATTCACGCACATTTAAAGCAGTTATATTGATGTGTACAAATGCAAATTGCAGTTGAACACAAAGATCGTATTAAGCGACACAGAAAGTTATTTGGTGTTCGGTCACGCACCTGACTCTCATCAGAATTGGACTGTAAAAGTGGAAATTAATCGTTTTGAGTGTTTCCAAATTCGATCATTCATGGTCACCCGAGGTTTTATAATAACTGCTTGTACACTTTGTGGCACGAAATCCTGCTTTGTGAGGAATCTTCCAGATTTAATTTATTGGAAGCAGACCGGTATCATTTTATTTCCGAGAATATTTACGTCTCATTTATAAATTGAGTTTTTCTATGTAACTCTGGTTTTAAATTTCTTGTAATTTCTGTTTTCATAAGAAAGCGAGCCCGTGCTGACATGAATCTTCCGTATTCACAAGCACTCACGCGCGGACATACATGTGTGTTTATGAACAAGGACGTCTATATAGGCCTCCCGACTGAGTACCGTGTAATTGACGCAGGAAAGGGAGTGAATTTCATTGTACCTATCTGTATGGGGGAAAGTCTTGAGTGCGGAGCCAGCTTTAACTATATCCTTTGTGGTTGGCGAGTTTCGGACCCGATTTTATGCAATGTTTATATTATCAATTTGCAGTGATTACCCAAATGGAGTCTTGACAATGACACAAAGCAATCTGGCAGTTGTAAATCTCATGCATATGCAAGTAATGCTCTAACTGCCCAATTTCAATTAAGCAACCAATTATTGGGCAAAATAGGACCAAGTCCAAAGTTTATTACGTCAGTTAAATGGATCAACTCCACATGAAAGCAGCAATATACATATCATTTAAAGATAGATGAGCAGTAAGGGCCGAAGCCATCTTGATGGCGAACTATCTTCCGTAATCGCTTGGCCACCTTCCCTTAAGAGCCGAATTCGCCCGGCACTCCGAAGGGCCTCTGCCTCCCGATGGCTTGCCAAAGACTGTCTCTTGGGACGCCGTTGTATGCAATGGTTAACGGGTATCAACAACAACATATTATACTCTCTGTCTTTGTAAGTAAGCGAGAACCGTTCCTAGCACATTAAGGTCTCATCTCTACACTATTACCATTATTAACAAGCTGTTGAAATTTGGTAGTTAAGGGGAGACAATGGATGGCTGTAGGGGTAGGGGGTGGGAGAGGGGGTGGTTGTAGGGGGGGTGGGGGGTGGGAGAGTGGGCGGTTATAGGTTGAAGGGCCGTGAGCCTCTTCTGTAGAGGTGTGAAATGAACGTGCTAATGGATTCTTATATCTTCTTATCATTTATTTTGCTTTTATGAGCCAATTTATTTTATTTGTACATGTACACAAAAAACTTACCGTATTTAATAATCGCAATGGTTTGTAAGTTGAATATTATGGTGTCTGTCACAGTTATGTTCAATAAGAGAGGAAAGTTTCGAATTTCCTTACTGTACTCCGACTGCGATATTAATTCGAATAGTTGAACTCTCTCTGTCTGTCTCTCTCATTATACAATTTGTATATGATATTGGGAAGGCGGTGAAAGTAAGACTACTCCAGCAGTTGGATTTGTTTTTTAAGGAAAGCATTTGAACGAAATAGGTAAAATATAAAAGAAACGGATAATGTGATGTAGTGAGAATATACTATATATATGCTATGAAACGCAAGCTTTGGGTATAAGGTCTGGCGTCAACCTTCCTGCGATATTAAGTATGCCTTTGATCTGTTATAATCACGTTTGTTGGGGCAGCTTTCCTGCAATATAAAATGTTGATGAAACGCCCTTTAGAGAAAGGAGGCGAATAGGAGGACGGGTGACACCCGTCTAAGGTCCCTCCCTCCCTCCCCCTTTCATCTTGTTTTACAAGACGTCTCATCTTCCAGTTTATATATTCATTGATGAGAGTGTAATCGCAGGGAAGGGGTTGTCCAATTGCATTGTCACTCATTATATGGAAGACGTTTGCTCAGTTATCTCCCTATTTCTTTTTCCGTTCACTTATTCATTTATGTTTCCAAGAGCATGGTATTGGCTTATTTGTAGTCTGTGCCGGAAGTTTTTTTCTGTGTTTTCTTCTTAAAGGAAATTGCTTAAGAAGGATTTGCAGTTGGTTATATCATAAATTTGTAGGATCTGTGCTGGATGACCTAAAAGCCAAGCCCTTTTTTAGCCGTTTATTAGATGATAATTTCTCTTGATCTTTTAATATTGAAAAATAATACTTGTGTATCTTTAGTAGGCTTTGTTCCATCAACTTTTAAACGGTACTTCGACATTTACTGGAAAGGTTGCTGGGTTTTCTTGATCAGTGGCTAATTTTCATGTACACATTTTTTAGAACTGTACGCCTTCAGTAGATAATGACTGAGTCATATTTAAAAAGTTCACGTATGTACTTGTTTATAAGAGAAGTTTGGTAGAAACTTCCGTCGTAGTCTTTTCACGTATTGAGTACCGGTGATGCGGCGACAGTAGGCAGTCAAACATTTATTTTCTTAGGTAATCGAAGTAGAGTAAGTCTGTTGTTTTTATAATCTGTTATTACTTAAAGACAATTCACATCACCGGAATGATTCCAGTGAATATAATGATTATTTCATTGACGTGGCCGTTTTCATAAAGATTTTTCATGCCGTTTTCAAAAATTTTAAAACCAGATTTTGTTGAATATGATGTGTCCGTAGAATTTTTTTTCCGGGATCATAAATGACCCTGGAAATACCACTACTACTAGAGCCGCGATTTTTAACGCACTTTAGGCGTTTCACAGAATGTCGATGCTGCTAATAACGTTGATACACTTGCGAACGGTTATGGCAGAAATGGCCGTTTGAAACCGGCAAAGGGAAATTCCATTCTTTTAAAATTAATGTTGTTTTGATCTTGGGTTATTTTTGAGAATCGACTCGGATTCGCTTGATTTGACTGCTTTCCAGAGTAAAGGCGTTTGCCTGTGCAGCGCGTTTGTAATTGCGTCAACGTACAGACCCACATTTCTCGGCATTTTTCCTTATTTTTGTCGACACCTCAGTGGAGTTGAACTGAAGTCGTCCATGTGGGGCTCTCCCTCCATATTTTATAACTCCCTAAACGCAGCCTCCCCCTTCGTGCATATCACCTTCCTCCTTAAACCGTCCTGTAGCATCCTGGATGCCTAAACTCCAAGACTCTATATAAGATGGGTAAAGACGAAATATGGAAAAGCTTTTGTAGTGCTCTCCTGTGAGTATTCCAGAAGACATTAATAGCTACGGGACCGTCTCATGATTTCATACAAGAATCGAAATATAACAAAGTCTAACAGCACAACGCGCTGCCCTCCTCTGCGGCTCGACAGCCTCTATGCCACAACTGCACAAGACTTGAATTTACATAGATGGAAACGCCGGCAGGTGCGCCCTTGTGGCTCGGAAAGATTTTCATTTTTACCCGTGTGCCATAAATAAGGGGGAATGACTTTCCTATCCCTCTCAAAGAATCATATTAGCAACTCTCTCTCTCTCTCTCTCTCTCTCTCTCTCTCTCTCTCTCTCTCTCTCTCTCTCTCTCTCTCTCGGAATAAACAGACAGCAGTTACCGTCTCTTTCTCTACTACATCTCCCCCCCTTTCCCTTGTTTGTCGCCGTATGTTGACATTTTTCTTATGTGCAGTATATATGTGTGGTATGTGTAAATGTAAAGTATTATTCACATTCATGTGTCGTTTATGAATCCTCCTATTTTTATATGAAAGTAACATATTTATGTATCATGATAAATGTGTAATGGGTTTCTTACGCCTATTTAACATAGTATTAAAGACCTATTATTTTATTTGAAAGATTCTGTTTATACTCCCGCACCCATATGTTGCCTTTCTTTCTTTGTATGTGGGTTTTTTTTTTTAATGGTACCTCATCATTTTAATTTGTATTTTTCCTCCTATATTACAAGTTTATTCCATCATTTCGAGTGGTTTGGCTTCCCTTGTTGAAAGAAAAGTCTTTTGTCACCTTCAGGGAGGTTCTTGAAATTTCATGGAAGGGGACGAGCGAAAAGGACTTTGTTTGAGAACTGCCACTGACTATGAAAGAGACCGTTGGCCACATTTATTAAAAAACAGTTAAATGTCCTCTTGTTTAAATTGGAAAGATAAATAATACATTTTAGATTATTTTCAATACGTGAACGAATATAATTACGTAGTTTCTGCGTGCTTTGTCTAATCACGAAGTCTTCTAAGTGAGATTACTCCCCAAACTTTGAAGCACATGAGGAAGATTCACTTAGCGAATCCAGAAAAATTTCATGGCGGAGCCTGCCAATTTTCATATATATATATATATATATATATATATATATATATATATATATATATATATATATATTAAAGTAGAAATTATGGACAGCAATCGTCTGTCCCATCAGGAAATACCGAATCCATTCTTATCATCATCAAGATTATTGGTGTTGTTATATTTTTTTTTTTTTTGCTCAATTTTACTATTTTTATAATAGATTTTTTTATTTTTCCCCAGTTTTTATATCTCATTTATGTTATCTGAGGGAGATGTGTGGAAATTCAAATTTGATAGCTAAGGAATATCTAGCCTAATTTTAGTGTTGTGCTCGCCTTTCTGACATAAAATGAAGTACGGTGACTGGACTTGCCTTAGGGGATAAGATACCTGGTCGGTAGTCGTCTGTGGTGAACCAGAAAAGATGCTCTAGGTCGACTTGTATTCATTCTTGGGATTGGCTTTTAGATTATTAAGATCTTTTTCACTAGTGAAACAATGTTTGGCCCCGGTGAGGAATTATTTTCCGTAATTATGGTTTCATTTTAACTTTTCTGCAATCGTAAGATTTCATTATACCACTAGGGAGCATGACCTAAATATATTTATTTTCAAGTGTTATTCTGGGTAGGATTTTCTGAATAATTGACATGTATACACACACACATATATATATATGTGTGTGTGTGTGCGCGCGCGCGCGTGTGTATGTATGTATGTATGCACTGTGAATTAAATCTTAGAATTTTGCTGTCATGTACTATATAAACAGACTTCACTTAAAAGGAAATTGTGTAACAGACAACACCAAAGGCAGTGAAAGGAAAGATCCTTACCGTTTTCATCAGAAGAAAATCCTTATTTCGTTTTTTATCTTCTTTGTCCCAGAAGTAGGATGGCATTGTGATTTTGGAAGAAATGTGATCTATTTTGTTTAATACCCTCGTCTCGATTGACTGAACATGGGATTATGGATCTTCCAACTCCCCTCATCCTCCCCTCTCCTCCCCGCGCACACACACACACACACACACACACTTACTCACTCTCTCCCCAACAGCCAATGGCGTTCCATCTAACCCAGTGGATCTCCCTCCCCCACCTCATCCCCATTTTCTATTGCTCATCTTATTTCCTTGTTTCTTTTTCCCATTTGATCTTGACGCTCAGTATTTTGATAGGCTTTGGGCGTTTTGTGTTTATCTTCTCCTACGCATTACTTTCGTCTTCAGCGAAAGGCCACATTCTCGTTACTCTGATTTCGTCAACTGAACGCAACGTCTGCCTGTATTCATCACAGACTTCTGTGCGCTGTTTCGATGACTGAGATCATTCTTTCACTTTCATAGCCTCTTGAATTTATTTTTCTCCTCCTAACTCTTCCCTCATTTCCTGTTATCCGAACGTCCTCTTCCTCCTGTGACACCCTCTCCCCCGAACTGCCATCGTTCCCGTGACACCCGGGCACCCCTTTTCTCCCGCCGCGCGCTACCACTGCCACCACTATTCTGCGAGTCGTAGTGACTAGCGATATCTGACAACTTTTCCATTTTAAGAAGCCAATTTATGCTCGATCAATGACGGTCTTGAGTACTTCCATTTCACTTTTAAGAGATGCCGGATATGTGTTTTTCTCTCTCTTTTTCTGTTTTGATAACTTCTGCCAGATAAATGCCTCTGGGGCTGGCGGCTACAACTTTTATTATTCTGTCTTGCATTTGCATGAGATATTTATATCGGCTTCTCCTTTCTGTTGTTTCCGCTTGCGTTCTCCTTCTTGTTCTTCTTCTTCTTGTCACTTTGTCACGTCCTTCTCCCAGCCCCGTGCCTCCCCATTATCCCGAACCCCCTTGTCCTTTTGCACTTTTTCCGGCTGTTTTAGAATATTAACAAATGTCTTGGTTACATAATTAAGTGGGCGTAAATCTGTAGACTAAGCTCCCCTTCCTATACGTAAGCTCAGCTGTATTGTACTTTTAATTTTTTTTTTCAGGGAAATCTTAAAGAGTAAATTGTAGCAAAATCTCATTTTCGTGTTCGACACAAAAATGTTTCCAGCATTTGAATTCTTAATGTAATTAGATTTTCCATTGGCTTCCAATTTTCCTCTCCGTTCTTGGCAGTATGCCAATTACTTGTAGAATGTTCAACGTCAGTTTTCCGTTCCTCAGCACGTTTTGGCAGAGTGGGTATTAGTGAAGTGCTGGAAGCCTTATACGATGGGAATTATTGCTGGGATCGTTTTCAAGATGTAGTGCGAGCCACACTGTTTTGAATATGAGCCATGTCAATCATTGCTATTGTTCATCAGTGTACCTCAGAAGGCCTTTCTGATCTTAATAAGTTTGGGCGCGTTTAGTGAGGGAAATGACCAACAACATCGAGCCCAGTCAGCCACAAAAGCGTTTGGACGCAGGCAGCGAAGGATTTCAGTCCCCAGATATATATATATAGCGTATATATAAGCCATCATGTGAACGACCTCAAATACTAATATCTTTTCCGTTTGTTTGAAGCCCTCTCTTTTTATGTTTGAAATTTTGAGTATTTGCATGCGTTTTTGCGAATGTGGTGTTGAAACCTGACAAAAGAATTTTTTCCTATTATGAATGAAGCAAAAGAAAAAAAATATATGATATTGCGTCGGTATTTCAACCATTGGCGTTGCGCCCCGTTCGGGATCCATTCCAATATATTAAGAGTGCTGAATCGAAATGTTTCCGAGTGGGGGCATTTGCGTTTTGTAAACTCCCACTTTTTAGATTGTTTATCCTATGGAATAGCAATAACAAAAAAGCCCCGGGTTGTTCCTAGCATTTTTAAGCTTCCCTTTCCACTCCCCCCTCCCCTTTCCCCCTTCCCCCTTCCCCTCACGCTGTTTTTTCGGTCAAACTTATATATTTAACGCATGGAAAATATTCCCGGAGTGGTTTTTGGGGAAGCTTGTCATAGCAGAACGTCGCTATTGTAATGGAATTTCAATAAAAGGGGAACAATATGGAGTGGATTGCTGCTCTGATACTTAAATGAAATGATTATGAAAATGCATTCCAACCGATGAGGCCCCACCAGAGACAACAGACGGTGGTAGGCGCTCCGCGGAGAAGGAGAATGATGAATAAAAAAGGATGAGGAATTAATACTTCGAATGAGAGACTATTTGCGATATCAGACACACAAGGGAATGAAAAAAGTTCCATCTTGGGCGAAATCGGAAATGTTGTCAATAAGACCAGCCTAAAAATTACCCGGACGTCGGGAATGGACATTTGAGAATTCTCATTTGCTTCGCGGCCATTGCTCTTGTCCTTAGTTTTAGGATATTGCAGGACTCGGAGTTTGTTCATTGTTGTAGGATTGCAACGGTTCTTTCACTTACATTCTAAAGGTTTGGTTCGGTTTTGGTGCGGCAGATTAACTGCATGTCAGCCTATTTTTCTCGAGGCTTCCTTGGTGGAAAATTCTGAAATGCGTTACTAGAGACGATCGTTTATGTCAGCCGTTTAAATATACTATAGTCGTTTAATGTTCTAAATGCAGATCTGCAATATACCATTTCAATGTGGTGATTCGATTATAGCCTGCCCAACACACGCCTTTTGTGTGTTGTTGCATTATGTACCATATGTATTTCTTTTTACACAAGTGCGTATTTATTTTCAATTGATTTTCATCACTCAAAGTACTTGAAATTAGGTTTGTTAAAATTAGGCGAGGCTGAGGTTTGTTGAGATCCAGTTGCTTTGAGGTATGTGTGTATGTATATTATATATTATCTATATATATATATATATATATTATATATATATATGTGTGTGTGTGTGTAAGTGTGTGTGTTTGTATAAATGTGTGTGTGGGCGCGCGCGTGGTTGATTGGGTGTTTGTGTGTATAAGGTCTAGGCAAGAATGGAGCGTTATGATAATGTTAATTTATTGGCGTGACTATTATTTTAATTATACACCACAGAGATATGTTTTCGGATTGGTTTGTTTGCTTGGCTGCTCGTCAGCAGGAGTACACAAAAAATAACGGGTGAATTTTAACGAAATTTCACCCAAGTTAGACCTTGTGACTGACAGTCAGCGATTAGATTTTGGGAGAAGTTCTCGTTCTCCCACTTCTCTCGCTATTAGTCTTTGCTATTCTTATGAAAATGGCAAGTGTCGTAATAAACGAAACTGGCCAGGTCAGTATCCTGTTTCTTTTGTACCTCTCAACCTTATCTTGGGTGGTATTTACTTGGATTATTTCATTCCCTCACATCAATATCCTTTTGAGTAGTTTCCCTCTGAATCTGCTTCCTGCAAAGCAGATTTGTTTTGGATTACTCTTTTGGTGGTAGATATTCTCTTAGACTTGACTCTCTCCATCGTAGATATTTTTCTTGATTTTACTCTCTCCATCGCCGATTTTTCCTTTTGACTGACTCATCGCAAATTTTCACTTGAACTTTTCCGTCTCAGATTCTCCTTTGGGCTTACTCTCTTCGTTGCAGATTTAGGGAAGTAGTTGCGTAGAAGCTAACTCGAACGCTGTAATATTGTGAAGGCTTGCTGAAGGAAAATAAGGTCGATTTATTTTTTCGCTTTTATACAGCAATAATTAAAATATGTTATCGGAGACATTAAATCTACTTTGGCGGACAGATTAGGCCTTACAGAAGAGTGATATGCAGATGATTAACCACAGTTGGGACACATCTGCCCATAAAATAGTAAAAATAATACATAATGAAAAAATAACAAATACGCATAAGAATGAGTAAAGAAACCAGACCATTGGATCTTTAAATTTACTGGTTTTAGTGAACGTTGAATTTTAATTAATGCTGTATAGTTCAAGTATTCAGATGCTGATGAACTTAGAATGTTTAATTCCAGTATAATTTCGAGTAAATTATGTCAATTAGTTGAATTTATAGAGATTATGCTGCTCCCAAGTAATTGAAATGATTAATATAATAACTCGTAAGAATTTTATTTGTAATTAATATATAATTTGGACAGCTGTGATGTATCGTCCGTAATAACACTTTTTCCGAGGTTTATAGGAAATGTTACCATTACATAAACTAGATCTGTCTGCCATTATTGTTGCATTGAAGTCTGACAGAAGATGAGAAACTAGCTCGTGATGATGCAGCCACGTGAGGAGGGCGAAAATAAAGGTAAATGTCATTATTATTTACGGAAAGAATCACCTTTTCTATGCGACTCATTAGTATACGTATATCTCCTCGTAATGAAGCCAATTTGATCCGCCCTTTTTCTTGAGTCGTCTGACCTGAAGAATCTCTCTCTCTCTCTCTCTCTCTCTCTCTCTCTCTCTCTCTCTCTCTCTCTCTCTCTCTCTCTCTGCTGCCAAATTTGTGAAATGTTTTTGGTGTAGCGAGTGACGATGCAATTTTGATGTCTTTCCTCTGTATTTCATTTTTATGTGCGAAAAAAAGTACAGGCTTCGGTCTTTATTAGCCATTGGATTTTTCTCAATAACACATCGTGGTGTAGATTTTTCATCTTCGGCAGCGAAAGTGTGGACGAAGAAAGATGTGGCCGGAACGAAAGAAAGAGGGAACAGCATCATGGAATGTTTAAGGGAGGAAGGAGATGGTCGGGTCTGTATGCTGGGATTCTGTGGGTGGGTGGTTCGTACGTTGGGGGAAGGGGGAGGGGTAACGGAGTAGAGACTTACGGGTGAAATATTATATTGCTTTATTATAATAGGGAAGGATAATAATGTACCTAATGTGACTTTCATAGAACTCTCGCTCTCCTTTTCCTCAGTCTTTCTTCGTTGTTACTTACGGCGGCAGCGATCCTCGGGTGTTTATTTCATGACGGCGCTGTTTCCCAGTTACTGCCAGGAGTGCAGTGTTATTGAAGCCTTTATGTGTATAACAAAAGAAAACTTGCATGCACTTACACTGTGCTTGAAAATGTCTAAATCATAACTGAATCGCTCTTCTAAGATCAACGTTAAAAATGAAAAAATGCAAAAATGTATTGCCGCCGGGAGTGTATAGAATTTCAGCATCATAAGCGCGAATATGAAAGACAAATAACCTTAAATACATTTGACTCTTGTTCATCGTTGTTGAGCAGGTTTGTCGAAACGAAAGTCACTGCAATAATGTTCCACAAAACCACGTCCCCATACAGTACCCATGGAATTTGGAGAGAGTTACTCAAAAATGTTGTTGTTCTGTTGCCCGGTTAATGATGTAGTCCGATTAATAGGCGCTTAACGCTTCAATTGAAAAATTATGCTTTGTTTATTGTGGGCAAGGTCTTTACTTCTGATGAACATTATCTTCATTTCCACATTCCTTTATTGATTTATAGTAGCATATCTGACCTTTGATTTTGTGGCCTCAACTTAGTGAAGATTTAAATAAGCAAACAGATCGGTGATAATTTGATTCTTTATATTTGGTATTCAAACCAATGTACTGTCTGAACGATTATCAAGAGCGAAAGTAGCAAACAATCCGTGATGCAGTACTTGTAATCAATAGACCGTACGGGTCTCAGATTCGTGTAAACTTTCACAGCGGTAAAATGTTTTAAGAATTCTCTCTTGTCTTGAGATTTATTTCGTTTATGACAAGTGATTTTTCTCCCTATAAGTAAAGGGAAGGAGACTGTCCGGTTGTCTTTTTTTCCCCTTTAGTATTGATGAAAGTGACTTTTGAGGATTTTACTCTTTATAAAGGATTTGTAATTAATTGGAGCTGTTAATTGCTTATACACGTTCCTGATAGGCATATACGGAAAACTACAAATTTTAATGTTATGTGTGTATATATATATATATATATATATATATATATATATATATATATATATATATGTGTGTGTGTGTGTGTGTGTGTGTGTGTGTGTGTGTGTATATATATATATATATATATATATATATATATATATATATATATATATAATATAGTGTTGTTTTAGATGAATTATAATTTTTACCATATGTTATCTAATTTGCAGTTTGTGAAATTTATATTTTACAGTACCATGAGTCTTTGCCGTTCTTTTTTGCATAATCTCATGGTTGTATCATTAGTATATATCCTTTCGCCAAATCACATATTCCACTTCTCATATCAGTATTTTATGCCAGTCTCATAATCATGCACTGAATTATTCTCATTTTTGTGATCCAGTAATGTGGTTTTGCCATCCAAGTGCGCATCACTTGTTAAGAGATGATGATGCCATGTTTCCTGATAACCAAGTTAACAAAATCTGTGTAATAAGCCGTTACCCACATTCCTTCCTGCTTCTTATACTTTGCATAATCTTCATTCTCTGATGCTGCTGCTGTGTGTACGTGGAAAATCGCGTCCCCTGCTCGTAAGGCTGTGTAAAAAATGTCGACAGTTTGAAGATATAGAGCCAATTTCATACAATTCAAATGGAATAAGAGAATAAGGATGGGAGATGATAATAAGTGTATATTCGTGGCAAGCGGGTATGGGAAGTTGTGGGATGGGGCTGGGAGTTAGTCATGATATTTTTTTTCCGAGGGAGAGGGGGAGGATAGGGGGGAGTGCGCCAGTGTCCCCCCACCGCTTAGTGTTGGCGATAGTGGGGAAACGGCGCAAGGCATGATATAAGAGCATAAAGGGGCAGTAAAAGAACCCGGCGACATCGCTACAGGAACTATTTTTCATTTTACTGCCTATGTTATGATTAGCATGTGACGTCCAGCAACTGAGATTAGCTGGCAAGATGTCGGGGACCGGGGTGGGCTTTTAGGGAAGTGAGGGAGTAGGGTTGGGGGTGGTTGGGTAGAACCGAGTCTCTGACAGATCATAAGATGGGCTCCGGCTACGCTGTAGAAGCTTGCTATCTGTACGAAGTCCTCATCGCGGCTTTCTTATTTTTAATGTTTTACGGCGGGTTATCACTTCCGTCCACCAGTTGGACTTTTTAAATATTTAATTTTCATTTTAATTGCCCCATAATGAGGCTTTGGGTCTAGATGAGTCGTTTATTTTAATAGCCTTTTCTATGCGAGTGAAAGAGAGCCTTTTTGCACATCGGGGAAGGGAGGGTTTCCAATCCCCCGTTTTTCCACCACGAGGCGCCTCTTTTTAGTTACTTAATTGATAACCCTCTCGACCTTTTTTAAGAGTTGAAATCTTGCTATTTTTCTCCCACCTTGTCTTTTTTCGTAGATACTATTAATCTACCCCACAAAAGGATTAGCTTCAGCATTATGGTGGGGATTTTTTTTTCTTTTTCGTGTTCCTTTTTTTAAGGTGGCGGACGTGTGTAGTGGAGAGGTAATAGTGGCCGTGTGGTGATTGGCGAGGACATAGTTGTCCAAGGCAATGACGATGAGGTCCAGTGATGTCCAGGTTCCATTTAAACTGGCAAGGGACATGTCCACATTGATTTGTCGCTAATTTGGCCTCTCCACACACCAACTCTGCTCTTTCAAGTTGTTTTGATGGGTTCGACTTTGCCCGTCTTCATTTTTTTTAACTGAATGCACATGTATGTGTGATATATATATATATATATATATATATATATAATATATATATAGATATATATATATATATATATCTATATATATATATATATATTATTTATTTATTTATATATGTGTGCGTGTAACTAATAATAGTAGTAGTAGGTCGTGCATTATTTCCATTCGGAATGAAGAGAATAGAGAAGCAATTTAAACGATATTTAATTTTGACTATAATGTATTTTGTGAAGTTACCATCATGATTGTATGCTCACCAATTGTATTGAAACTGCCTTGGGCTAGTGAAACGTGAGTCTTCATCTCCCGTAGACTACTGGTCGTACCCGTATGTCTTTAATGAACAAATGTATTATTATTATTATTATTATTATTATTATTATTATTATTATTATTATTATTATTTTTTTTTTTTTTTTTTTTTTTTTTTTTTTTTTTTTTTTTTTTTTGTTTTCTCTATCACAGTCCTCCAATTCGACTGGGTGGTATTTATAGTGTGGGGTTCCGGGTTGCATCCTGCCTCCTTAGGAGTCCATCACTCTTCTTACTATGTGTGCCGTTTCTAGGATCACACTCTTCTGCATGAGGCCCGGAGCTACTTCAGCCTCTAGTTTTTCTAGATTCCTTTTCAGGGATCTTGGGATCGTGCCTAGTGCTCCTATGATTATGGGTAAGATTTCCACTGGCATATCCCATATCCTTCTTATTTCTATTTTCAGATCTTGATACTTTATCCAATTTTTTTCCCTCTCTTTCTCTTCAACTCTGGTGTCCCATGGTATTGCGACATCAATGAGTGATACTTTCTTCTTGACCTTGTCAATCAACGTCACGTCTGGTCTGTTTGCACGTATCACCCTATCCGTTCTGATACCATAGTCCCAGAGGATCTTTGCCTGATCGTTTTCTATCACTCCTTCAGGTTGGTGCTCGTACCACTTATTACTACTGCAAGGTAGCTGATGTTTCTTGCACAGGCTCCAGTGGAGGGCTTTTGCTACTGAATCATGCCTCTTTTTGTACTGGTTCTGCGCAA